>NW_003852759.1:187460-197768 GCF_000181295.1 Otolemur garnettii
CTTCCACAAATCCTGTGAGCTTGGGGATCAACCTCTGAGGCTACAACATAGCGGAGACCCAGCACTGGCCACTGACCTTCCTGAGTAGCCAACAAAGATGAGGCTAAGGGTGCTACCCAGGCCAGGGCCAGTGACGCCTCCCAACACTTGTGCTACAATCAGACACCACTTCAAGATTCAGGGTGAGGGGTGCTTATCTCTGGGCACACCAATGAAACCTTACACCTGTTTCCCAAAATTATGTACTGTCAAGTGTTTGTTCAAAAAAATACTTTATTTATTAAACAATATATCCATAATCTATAACATGATCCAAAAATACAGATATACATCTTTACATTATTTAATAAAAAGATTTACAATATTATCTTTCCTTTACAAAGGGAACATAGATAATTCCTTGAAAATAAAATGTAACATTTATGTTAAAGCTGCATCATCTTTTTGGATGAAATGTGGTTAAAGGTGAACACCACAAAACACACAGGAAGAAAGAAACTTCATATAACTCTCTCCTGAGTGAGAACACTTTTCTTATACTTTCCCTATTTGAAAATTCCTCTCAGCACAGGTAATGGAGACTAGTCACTGTCAACTAAGTTTAGGAAAATCTTTAATCTTCAATTCCCATAATAAATATCCCTCCCTGTGTTTTTCTAACCTATGGAGACCTGAGCTCTAAGTCCCATGACAGGGGAGCCTCCTGGCTCTGTGGTCTCAGGGCAAGTTATTGCTCAGAGCAGACCCTACTGAGGGCCCTCCACTATAGGTCAGGAGCCCATGCACACCACAGCCACTAGGATGGCAGCGACTTAGAGCTGACTGCTTTCCTCATACATCCCAGCAAACCCTCCCACCATCACTGGTCTACACAGCTCCTTCTTGCTATCTCAGGCCCAGTGGACACACCCAGCCCTATTTCCCTGGCCAATATTGGTCTCAGGTCCACCTGCCATGGGTTCCAGCCAGCACAGGGCAGATGGTCACACAGACCGTGGCTTGGTGTCTGAGTCCCAGCAGCAGCACTAGCACATGAACAGATTTGAGGGATTCAGCTTAGCAAAAACTTTGTTTTTAAATGCAGTTTGCCTTCTCCCACAGGAAATCAGAGGATTTCCTCATACCACTGATAATACAGCCCTGAGAACAAGGAAGTGATTTTGTGTCTCTGAACAAAACACTCCTTCCCTTATGAGTCAATCCCACAGCCTGGAAGAGCTGCATCCTCTGCTCAGATAAAGTTGCAGAGTGACCTGCTGGGACTAGCCGAGACCCCTCAACCTAAGAGATGAGCTGGCTCCCCAGCACATCTGAGGCAAGCATAGGGGACTGGTCCTAGACTAAACTCTGAATCACCCCCATCAAGGAGGCACCAGGCCTTCGGAGGTAAGGCCTAGACAGTGCAGGCAGCAGAGCCTGCAGTCCTGGCCAAGGCTGGAGCCGGCCAGGGGTAGCACATATCCTGTTCACCTAAACGGCCACTCCCAAGTCCTTCTACTCGCAGATAGTGCTAACAATTGAGAAAGGCATTCCAAGGAAGTTCCCTATTCTGCTCATGTTTTCTGTGTTTATTCCAAAACCATATGCATATTATTTGGGTAAACAGTAAAAACAGATAAGCACAGAAACTTTAACAAAGGTCAGAAGCAATACCTGGGTGGTTCACAGTGACCAGGAGGATGACACCATCACACACTAGACAGAAGCTGCTTGCACCAGAGCCAGACAATGGTGACACAGACTAGCCTCAGAAACCACACCAACGAACACCATTTCTTCCCAGGGATGACAGTGGGTGTGAATTGTTCAAAGGTGAAGTGCAAATATTAAATTAGCTTCTAAAGAATCTCCAAGCATCATCTCATTACAAGCTCTCTATACTTACCTATCCCTCTCCACAAAAACCATAAAGAGTGAAAATTTTTTCTACCATTTGTTCTCTACAATCTTCAAACACCCATGTTAACAAAAAGCTGTTATTAAAAAACAAAAGAAATGAACCACATTACTAGTTTCATGGCCACTGGTGAGACTGAGGATTGTGTAAAGCCGTGAGGCCAGCTCACTCTGATGCCAGCCTGGGCCTCCTCCTCCTAAGTGGCAGGAAGGCATTGCCTCTTGGAAACCTGGCAAGGACCCCTTTGATAGCTGCTGAGCCTCCCACACTCCTGCCTGGCACCTGCCACCTGGGAAAGACCTGCACATGCCCACCCACACATACCCACAGGTACATGAGAGCAGGCACCTGGGAGCAGGCTCCCTTGGTCACTCCTAGGAAAGGACAGGCATTCCAGAATCATCCTCCAGGCCTAAGCACTGCTGAGGATCAGACCTGGACGCCACTCTGCCTATGACCATTCTCCTGCATTCTCATTCCCACTCACTATCAGCTCAGTGCAGGGAGTAGCTCCAAGATACGGGGCTTCACAAGTTCCTTTCTGATTTATTTCCTTTCCTCAGTGAGATGCTAGAGAACGGAAGGGTAATACTCATGTGGCCATCAGCAGGAAATAAGTCCATCATTCCAGATGGCCTGCCTTATAAAGAAAATGAAACTTGGCTGGCACCTATAGCTCAAGCGGCTAAGGCACCAGCCACATACACCAGAACTGGCGGGTTTGAATCCAGCCAGGGCCTGCCAAACAATGACAACTACACCAAAAAATAGCGAGACACTGTGGTGGGCGCCTATAGTTCCAGCTACTGGGAGGCTAAGGCAAGAAAATCACTTAAGCCCAGGATTTTGAGGTTGCTATGAGTTGTGATGCCACGGCACTCTACCCAGAGTGATAGCTTGAGGTTCTGTCTCAAAAAGAAAGAAAGAAAATGAAACTTTTCTTAAGTTGGGAATTTCAGATCTCAATTCTCTCATGGGTTTCTGTTTCTGGAGTGAGGACAGAAGCCCCTTGTTCTTGAGGAGTCCTCTAACCTAAACACATGCTATGGGATTTCAGAGTCTAAGATGCTCAGAAGTCACACTTCAGGTACCACACAAACGTATCTCAGACCAGATGTATGCATTTTTCCCACCTACTACCAAAAAGATGATTCAAAATTGTTTGGTGAATGCTGATTAAACAAAAAGTACACTACTTTCCTAACTTCATTCCATAACTACTACTGTGACACAACAAATTCACAAGTCCTACGCATCATGGCAGTGCCCGAACACAAGTTGCCACCCAGCCGCATGCAGCACAGGCGTGCAGTCAGCTCTAGTGGACTGGACTCACTTCACAGACACACAGACCCACAATCTTCATGCTACTACAGTAATTTCATCTTCACAGTAAAAATGTCAGGAATCCCAGAGAAACAGAACACGGGCCTGGCTGTTATGCATCTCTCATGGTGCTGGTCATAGTCACTGACAGGCCATTTGCTAATGAAGAGCTGTTTACTCTGGAAGGTGAATCCCCTGGAGGGAGAAACTGAGTCCAAACTAAAAAGGCAGTGCAGTAAGCCACGGCCACCTCCTCCCAAGAGAGCCCCGCCTATCACAGGTATGTGTCAGATGGGTCCTCACTGAGAGTCTGTGGTTGCTGGAACCCGCATCAGCTGAGTGTGCAGGGGGCACCTGGAAGTCTTGGCACTGGACCCCACATGTGTGTCTGAGTGACAGATGTGCTTACAGTGGTGTCAGGGCATGCGGAGCCCATGCCACACACAACAGTCCTAGGAAACTGCTCACAGACTATAAAAGGTGATGGCTCCAGCTGCAAAGTGGTAGCAGTACACCAGGTTAAAACGCCTCTGCCCCAGCAAGGCTGTGCCCGGCAGGCCAAGGCCTCTACGGCTCTCTCAGCACCTGCCTCACCTGGTGCTGGGGGGAAGGTTCATATAAAACATCGCAAGAATAATGTCACTGTAGCAAGTCCCTGTAAGACCACTCCTCTGTGCAAACGGAGTTCAGTGGTTTCTTGGGAAACATCCAAGTTACAACTGGCCACTGAGTTATTAAATATCAATTAAACAAGGTAGCTTTAAAATGGAAGGAAATATTGCAGCGTGAACCAGGGGCATGTAAACTTCCCCTTCCAGCTCTTCCTACTTCTTCTTCCTCTTCTCCTGGGTGCACCGTGGACAGAACCTACGGTGAGAAAGAACAATGACTGTTCCCACCAGCATGCACAACACCCACAGCCTCCCAGAGCTGCTGGACACTGCTGGACAGCACAGACAGAGTGGGGAGCACGGAATCAGCACTGCTGGCAGGGCAGCCAGGACGTGGAGAGCTCTGCCTGGCGTATCTGCTTTGAAGCCCACAGACACGCACCAGTCAGCAAAGCTGCCCGCTGCCCTTGCACATGAGCACTCCCCTGGGGCAAGTTGACTGCTCCTCCCTAGATGACACCAAGACACTGCTGCCCACTGTGGTCATCTATGGGGTCAGGTGGTACAGGGCTCAGATCATGGGGGCATGGTCAGGCCACAGACTCCAGATCCCAGCACCTCTGCGCTGGGCCCTGGAACCTGCGTGTATCACAAGTGCTCACTGATGAACCTGGCCCAGGAAGGCTCAGACTCAGGGCTCTGCTCTTAATCAGTCCTTAATAACAACAGCCACTCATGAAACAAGGGGACATTCTAGCAGGTCCCATGTGGGAGGCAGCTGACTCACATGCCCCTAACTCCTAGCAGGCATGAGCTATGCCCACAACTCTCTGCCCTAACACTCCCCAGAGCCAGGAGCCCTAGGACCCAGCCTACACTACAATCAGGTGTCTGCCAAGAAAGTTCCAAACTTAGGGAACAGGGAAGAGCCTATACACCTGGTGACATATAGAAAGGACACAGAGAAACCCCCATGTCCCTCCACGTACCCTGTGTCCTTCCCCTCACTGGCACACAGCATGGCTCTGTACACATACAAGTACACAGCGACAACTCTTCCCTTCCTGCTGCCCATTGGACTGTCCATTGAGTCCTGCCAACAACTCCAACCGACTGTGTCCAGATCCAAACTCTAATCAGATCAGATCTCCCTGCCCCCAGCCACACATGCCTGCTCTTCACCTGGAATCCTCCCATAGAGCTGCTTTGGGCCTAAGTGCTCCATGCCCACCTGCAGTCCCACCCACCAAGTGTTCCCAGTGCAGGGCACAGCCAGGGGCTGGCACGTCAGCTCTAGGTGTACTGTCCCTCAGCACACACAGCACAGGGTACTGCCTGAAAAATAGGTTGGTGTCAACATCACGGGCCCTGAGGGGCTGGGCCAGAAGCCTTCTCCAACACAGGTCCACCCCCCTCCTTCTCCACTGCCCTCACACCAAGGACATGGTAATAACTTGCTCCCACCAACCATGACTGGCTCAGGGAGTTTCAAATGTGTTACTGCTGATGATGATCCCTGGGCTGATCTAGACATTAGCATTTCCACAATGTCAGGATCATCCTCCCAGCATGCATCAGTTCTTAACACATGCAAACAAACCAGTTTCATTTTTATTTAAAACATCAATGCAAAAAGTCACTGTTAACAACTCAGTACAGAGACCTGGCACCCTGCCCAGCCTCTAGCTATAGGCACCCCACGGGGCACACCTAGGTTAGTGTTCAGGCTCATCTTCTCTCAAAACATCCCTAGGGGACAAGAACCCCTCACTTCTCACCTAAAATGACAAGAGTCAGGGTGGCTGTTTTTAGTATGTAACATACATGTAAACATTATATAAACATAACAGAAACAGCCCTAGGTGAGGTAGGCGGCAAGTGCCCCTCTGCAAGCTCGGTCCCAAGCACCAGGGACAGCTACTGAGTGGCAGGGGCCACACACAGCTGCACCCACTGGTTGCTGGACCACAGCCCTGCTCACAAGGCCCAGTGGAAAGTGCACACAAAGCCACTGGGTCCTGCCACGCCAGCTGCTGCCACTCAACACCAGCCACGCAGCCCAGGTCCCACATTCCAGAGCCTCCTCCTAGGGAGGCCAGCGGCCCAATGCGCTATTGGCTGGAAGAAAACAGAACAGCCCCTCATACTGACCATTTTCCTTTGGGTTTCGTGGTAAGGTCCACACAGGCAAAGTGAAACCACTCTATCGGACACTGCAAAGTAAAGGGAAAAACCCCATCAACACCTCTGTGTTGTGACGTGAAACACAGGAAACTGCAGAGCTCCCAGACTGTGCCCACGGTGTGTAGGCACACAGGGGCCCTGCTATAATGGACACTCACGTCGGGGTTGTCACAGCCGATCATCTCCCCATAGGACACCTGGTGGCACAGGCAGTACGTGGGTTCATTTGGGTCCACAGGCATGTCTAGCACGTCGGAGGGGTGTACAGACAGGATGGCATCTGTGAACTCGGACCTGCATGGGAGACACAGGACTGCTGAGGGCTTCAGCCACATGAGGGCACATGGGTTCTGTCTTGGGCTCAAGGTTCCCTCACGTCAGAACCGTGAAGGTGATTTTTTCCATGGGTAAAAGTCTATACCATGCTCTGAGCTACCTGCTTCCACTTTTCTGGTTATTTAGAAAAAGATATAACTCCCTGTGCCTATCTCTGAAGACGTACACTAACTGAATACACACTTCATGGATATTTTCTTCCTGAATCAAACATTTTCAATCAAAACCTTGAAAACCCCTCTGACCAAGGAAATGTTCTAAGAATTTATAGTAAGAAAATAAGTGCTTGAAGTGGTGACACCTGTAGCCCCCCTACCGGGAGGCTGAGGCAGGAGGGTCTCTGAGCAGAGGAGTCTGAGACTGCAGTGAGCTGTGATGACACCCTTGCAGTCCAGCCAGGCGACAGAGCAAGACCCTGTCTCAAAAACATGCATACATAAGATGTGAGCAAACTGCTAGCTGAAAGGAGTGCACTAGAATATCATTTACCACAAAAATCTAGAAACTGCAGGGCAGCAGAGTGGAGACAGGCCGTCCCCTACTGCTACAGGGACTCAGTTGAGGCAGGAGCCCAAAAGGCACCTGGGGGGTTACAAAGTACACAGCATGGGGCCCAGCCACCTCCTGGGCACACGACTCCACCCTCACCTCAGCCCCTCCATGAGCCCCAGACATCCCAGATGCCAACCTTTGAGAGAAACCTGTGCATCCCAGCCCAGGCCCACTTAGCCACCAGGATGGCCCAGAGGTGCCAGGCTGGCCATACCCTCCTCCCATGGGAGCAGCGGGATGTCCTGCAGCAGGCCTACCACATGTCTGTCTATTCAGCACCTCTGTCCCAGAATTCACAAATAGGTGGCTCCCCTCACCCTTTCATATTCTGGTATTTTTAAAGTAAACTTGTAATAAGCTACAGGGCACTATGGACAGCATGGTTTCATTAGTACAGACAGAATCTCCCCCACTCTAAGCATCCCAAACCCAAAAATACACATTTGTGGGGTGAACTCCCACAAAATTAAAAGAAATATGCTCTTTTAATTCTAGAAACAGAGCGAAAAGACTTGTGAGTATTATGTGTTCTTGTCGAGGCTTACCCGAGCTGGGAAAGCACGGTGGGGGCCTGCAGACCAGGCTTAACAACCTCCTACATGGAACCCCCACTGTGCAGTCAAGTCAGCCTGCCAGATAAGGGTTGAAATGGCCCATCTGTGCAGAGGACATGACTCAAAGGTTGGTGTGAGTGAAAAGAAAAACTCCATCTGTAATGATGTGCGAGAAACTGCGTGAAACTCCATCGTAACAGCAGGGCCTCCAAACCATGAGAAAACAGTCATGGAGCCTGTTTCTCAGAAATTTAATTGAGTACATAGAAGAAAAAGTTTTACTCCCGTTTATCCTGACCTTTAACAATAGAAGTCAGATAATGTATAGTTGTTTTGGGTCTCTAGAAATGAATAGCCTGAGGCTAGTCTTAAGATGGTTGTCTCACTTTCCTGGACTTACTTTCTTTAGGCTAGTCTTAAGATGGTTATCTCATTTTCCTGGGCTTTCTTTCTTTTCTATAGTTTAAGATAAGAATAGAGGATGTTAGGATTATTGATCAATGTGATGTGCATGATTAGCTTCCAACAAAAGAGAGTGGAAAATAAAGACATTTATAAATTTTGCTACTGCCACCCTGAGTAGTAGTCATTTCTTGCTTTCATACAATTCTAGGATCGAGTTTGCACCCGTGGCCAAGCCGTCCTCCCAGTGAGAAAGTACCACCCAACACTTATGTGCTATATAAGGACAGGGGATCTACAGGAAGTATCAATATAGGGAATGTGGCCAAGGGCAGAAAAACTGCCAACAAGGGCCCTGCGGAATCCATGCCCACCTTCTCCTCAAGCACTGTCTAAAGCCTTCCTGTGCTTTTGCACACGTGTGTATGCACACACTAATGGGCTTGCCTCAGTCCTGCAACTGTCCTCAGCTAAGGTGTCACTGCAGAGCTCCAAAGCCAGTTGGAGACGCTCCCATTAGTGACCTACTCTTCTGTGGGTCCCTCTCCTAGGAATGGACAGCATTTTCTCTGAGACATCCATAATGTCATTGAGATATGTCTAAGTCCAGGTACTCTGTCCCCACCATGTCCTTCAGGTGAGGAGGCCATCTGTCTATCGTGAGAACTGCCTGACCTCTAGCAAGCTCAGCCCTGCCCACCCACCACCATCACACCCATGCAGCTATAAAGCAGCTCCCTCCTCCATATCAGCAGCAGAGACAATGACTGCACTCCTGCCCCTGCAGATGGCACCCCACTCACCTGCGCAAAGCCCCTCTGATTTGTACACCCCTCCCCTAAGCTGCATCCATCAGAATTGCCAGGTTCAAGACACCAGCCAGAACTGGTGGAGTGGGAGAGAGGCTGAGGAGTAGAAGGCCCCTGGACACTCCCAGCAGCTGAGCCCAGCACGGAGGGCTGGGCATCCAGCTGCACCAACTGGCTCCTGAGACCCACCTGAGGGATCTTTGGTGTTGTGGTACCCAGAAGTAGACAAGAGGTCACAGGTAGCCCGATCCCTCAGGTCCAAGGCTGCTCACTGACTCACTCTGGCCCTACTGGCCACCAAAGGCATTCTCCACACCACCTCCCTGTGCTTGGCAGCACCCCTCGCCAGGCAGTGCCCAGGAGCCCTCCATGCTTGACCCCTCTGTGCCTGCCCAGCTTTCCAGAGAGCACCGGCAGGGTCTGGCCACCCAAGCACTGGGACCCCAAGAGCTGCAGGGAACATGGCCCTACCATCCACACAAGCAGAGCTTGTCCTGCCAGAGAATAAGGCCAGGATGGCAACAGTGCAGGAACAACCCCAGTTCATGAGACCTCACAGACAGAAAATGGGACATCTGCAGCAGCTCTGCACTCCAGTGGGCCTGGAGACAGTGAGGTCACAGGGACATAGCCAAGCACCTTCCCAGCACCCCAAAAAGAGAAGAGATAGCCTGCCAGGAAGCAGGACAGAGTAGAGCATTACCAAAAGTGGGTAAGACCCCTGTTTCAGTGGGGACAAGGAGGCGTTAAGTGTGCCCTAGACCCCAGAAGTAGGCAGGCTCCTGCATACACTCGGAACCTCTTAGGAACCACACCACCCCACATATCCCACTGGTAAGTCCGGAGTTGCTGCCCATCCATCTTTTTCTCAGGACATTCCCTCTGACCACCAGCACTGTCCTTATGTCCCTCCAGAGATGGCCTGTTCAGCACCTTGGGTGCTGCGGCCAGATTCAGAGCTGGCTTCTTTGGCCAGATATCTGCACAATAGGACAGCAGCCATACTGCCACCTGGGAACCCACAGGACTCAGGTTTGCACACAAGCACTAGATGCAGCCCACTAGCCATGGGGACTACAGCCCTCCCAGACATAATCACCCTTCTCATGTGCCCCTGTGCAGGGGCCAGCACAGGGTAGGGCACAAGGGCTCTGTCATCTAACATCTCTGGGCAGCCCTTGGGGTGGCCCCACAGGACGTGCACCAGCCCAGGGGCTACCTGGCTGCAGGGCACTTAGACCCCATCAGCCCCTGAACATGAGAAAGGGGCCTGCTGCAGCCTCCCACCTATGCCAATTGTGGAAGTCCCACATGCAGATGGAGCCTGTAGTCACCTTTGGGGAGGCCAGACAAAGATGCCCACCATCTAGGGGCCTCTCCTCAAGACAACTAAGGAAACGAGGGGTGGAGAGTTCCTAAAGCCCCAACCTGCCTTAGCCCTGCCCTCCAGTTCCAAATGCCTAGACCAAAACAAAGTTAACACACTGCAACAGAAATTTCCTTCTCTTCTTTTATGCCTAAGGTCAAAGAGATTTAAAAAATTACAAAACACTTAAATTGGCACTAGTCAACCATCTCTGGAACTAAAACTCAAGGGAAATCAAGCAGGTGGAAGGGGTAAGTGGGACCGGTAAATT
>NW_003852759.1:198220-200874 GCF_000181295.1 Otolemur garnettii
AAAAAAAAAAAAATTACAAAAAGTTAATAAAATAGGAAAATATGACTGATAACCAGGAAAAAGCTTGCCAGGTGGTTGCCAGGTGTGGTGGCTCACACCTGCAGTCCGAGCAGCAGGCTGAGGTGGGAGGGTCACTTGAGCCCAGGAGTTTTTGTTTGTTTGCTTGAGACAGAGCCTCAAGCTGTTGCCCTGGGTAGAGTGCTGTGAAATCACTGCTCACAGCAACCTCCGACTCCTGGGCTCAAGCGCTTCTCTTGCCTTAGCCTCCCAAGTAGCTGGGACTACAGGTGCCCACCACAACGCCTGGCTATTTTTTGGTTGTAGCTGTCATCGTTGTTTGGCGGGTCCAGGCTGGATTTGAACCCGCCAGCTCAGGTGTATGTGGCTGGCGCCTTAGCCAGTTGAACCACAGGCACCAAGCCTGAGCCCAGGAGTTCATGAGATGCTATCTCTAAAAACAACAATTTGTAATTAAATTAGAAAAAAAAAGTTTTAAAAAGAGACTTGAAGGACTTATCAATAAAAAAAGCAAGGAAAAAAGACTTCTACTTATAGCCACGATGTAACAACAGGAGCTTGCCCCCTACCATGAGCAAATGACAAGGCTGTTTTCCAGACACTGTACTACAGGCAGCACTGGGCTGAGACACTAAAGGAAGGCAATAAAACAGAGACACCAGTGACCCTGTCGGCCTTCCCCCCAGAGACATAGCCCAGGCCACTGGAGAGGAGACCAAACAGTACATGATGTACTGCTGGACTGCAGAGAAACCAAGTTTAGGGAGGGTGAGGGGCCAAGATTTGGGGCAGAGTGTAGAGGAAATGCTCTGTAGAGTTTCTGACTAAAACTTAAGCTGTACAAAGGGTAAAACCCCTGAGGCCAGGCAGAGAATACAGCAGAGCTGTCATATGAACAATTCCAGAGCTCACATACAGGATGACCCACACTTTAGAGTTCCAACAGCCAAGATGGAGGGACCTCATTAAACAACGAGCGCATCCTGCAGAAACCTCAGAGGGTCAGGCCTACCAGCACACTTAATCGACCCCAGAGTAAAGGCTGCCTGTCAGCAGAGCTGGCTGTCTCTACAAGTTAACAGTTTCCTGGAATACAGCCACATCACTCATCTACATATTTCTTATCAATGTTTTCAGAGTTTCAAGAGCAGAGTTGAGTGGTCACCAAAGAGAAAATATGGCCTGCAATACGCAAGTATTTACTATTTGGCCCTATATAATAAAGTTTTGTTTTTGTTTTGTTTTGAGACAGAGTCTCACTTTGTCGCCCTTAGTAGAGTCCCATGGCATCATAGCTCACAGCAACCTATGAAAACGCCTGGACTTAAGCGATTCTCTTGCCTCAGCCTCACAAGAGGCTGGGACTATAGGCTGTCGCCACAACACCTAGCTACTTTTTAGAGATGAGGTCTTGAACCCGTGAACTGAAACAATCTACCCACCTCGGCCTCCGAAGTGCTAGGATTACAGGCATGAAAAAGTTTTTCATAAAGGTTAAAAATGATACTAGGATGGTTCGGCACCTATAGCTCAAGCAGCTAAGGCGCCAGCCACATACACCAGAGATGGCGAGTTCACATCCAGCCCAGACCTACCAAACAACAACTACAACCAAAAATAGCTGGGCACTGGGCGGCGCCTATGGCTCAGTGAGTAGGGCGCCAGCCCCATATACTGAGGATGGTGGGTTCGAACTTGGCCCTGGTCGAACTGCAACAAAAAATAGCTGAGCATTGTGGCGGGTGCTTGTGGTCCCAGCTAAGTGGGAGGCTGAGGCAAGAGACTCGCCTAAGCCCAAGAGCTAGAGGTTGCTGTGTGCTGTGACACTACAGCACTCTACCAAGGCGACAAAGTAAGACTCTTGTCTCTAAAAAAAAAAAAAAAAAATTCTAAGAAAAGAAAAAACAAACAATAAAAAATAGCCAGGCATTGAGGCGGGTGCTTGTAGTCCCAGCATAGTTGGGAGGCTGAGGCAAGAGAATCGCTTAAGCCCAGGAGTTGGAGGTTGCTGTTAGCTGTAATGCCATGGCAGTCTACCCAGGGAGACAGCTTGAGGCTCTGTCTCAAAAAAAAAAAAAAAAAAAAAAAAAAGTGCCAGGAGAATTAGCTCACACCCATAATCCTCCCAGCACTCTTGGAGGGTAGGTCGATTTCCTGAGCTCAGAAGTTCATGACCAGCTCAAGCAAGAGTGAGACACTATTTCTACTAAAAATAGAAATGAAAATAAAGTAAAATAAATAAAAATAGAAAAACTAGCTGGGTATTGTGGCACATGCCTGTAGTTCCAACTTCTTGGGAGGCTGAGGCAAGAGGATCCCTTGAGGCCAAGAGTTTGAGATTATAGAACAGCGCCTGTAGCTCAGTGAGTAGGGGCGCTGGCCCCATAGATCTAGGATGGCAGGTTCAAACCCAGCCCCAGACAAACTGCAACAAAAAATAACTGGGCACTGTGGCAGGTGCCTAGTAGTCCCAGCTACTCGGGAGGCTGAGACAAGAGAATCGCCTAAGCCCAAGAGCTGGAGGTTGCTGTGAGCTATGACACCACAGCTCTCTACTGGGGGCTAAAAAAAAAGGGGGGGCGGTACCTATGGCTCAAAGGAGTAGGGTGCCCGCCCCATGTGCTAGAAGTGGCAGG
>NW_003852759.1:203793-205759 GCF_000181295.1 Otolemur garnettii
AAAGAAAGAAAAACTCTCTAAGCTCCCCCCAGAGGCAACTTGTGACCCAACCGTTTCCCCTCAGTGTAAAGGGTACTTTTGTGAAGCATGGCTATGGTGCCTTCCCAGGGCAGGTGTCCCTGGGAGAGCACTTAAAACAACTTCAAGGGGCAGAGCCTATGGCTCAGTGAGTAAGGCGCCAGCCCCATATACCAAGGGTGGCAGGTTCAAAACCAGCCCCAGCCAAACTGCAACAAAAAAAATAGCTGGGCATTGTGGTGGGCATCTGTAGTCTCAGCTACTCGAGAGGCTGAGGCAAGAGAATCACCAGAGCCCAGGAGCTGGAGGTTGCTGTGAGCTGTGTGATGCCACAGCACTCTACCAAGGGCAATAAAGTAAGACTGTCTCTAAAATAAATAAATAACAGACAAAACATCTTCAAGAAATTCAAGTTAAATGACATGTGTATTCAATAAAGGTGATCACAAAATTAAACAATGAATATATACTTATATATGAGATAATTTAGAAAGGGATGTAAAATCCCAAGCTATATAAAGAGTGGCTTATGTGGACTTTGTACCTACACAGTCTACCCTCCTGCCACCAGGGGCTGTGAGGACAGGCCCTGCCCCACCGCAGCAGCTTTGGAGGGTAGGCCGGCCCTGTGACAGCAGAAAACCACACCAGTTATAACGGTGCTCTCAGAGGCTATCAGAGGACTGCTGACCTAACAGGTATGCAACATGCAGAGAGCATCCACTCCCAGTCAGCACTGCTGTTTCTACACCCTGAATCAATGCTAATGGTGTTTGCTCTTTGGGGGAAGGGGAAGAAGCCTCTCACCCGCCTTTGTGCTTCTTTTTCTTTGGAGTATCTTCTTCTGATGTCCTCCTGCCTCGGCCTCGGGACCCTCTCTTTTCTTTCTGACCTCGACCTTCTAAAAAAAAAAAATAGAAACCCAAATTATTTTCAATAATAATTATTATTATTCTGTAAGAATTCACTAACTCAAGAGAAGATCTACCCAAATGTGATGTTTACCATAATATTCCTAATATAGTTATTGACAAAATTCTTCAAAATCCCACACTTAAAATAAAATAAAGGAAACATTAACAGACTTGCTTTTCAGCCCTCGCCCCCCGGAGCTCTCGAAATCACTGCCCTCCATCTTGTCCTTCAGATCCGCCTCGAAGCGTGCCAAGTCTGCGTCGAGCCTTCGTATGTGCTTATCCACCTACAACAGAGACTCAAAATCTTATTTCCTTTTTTTTTTGAGACAGAGACCAGGTAAAATGTCACCCAGGTAAAATGCCATGGGGTCATAGTTGACAGCAACCTCAGGGTCTTGCTCTTCTTCAAGCTGGCCTCAAACTCCTGAGCTCAACCAATCCACCCACCTCAGTCTCCCAGAGTGCTGGAATTACAGGCATGAGCCACCATGCCTACCCCAAAGTATTATTAGTTTTAATTTCATATTTTTCAAAGTCTTATTTTCAAACAAAAAGCACAATACCTCAGAGCTCACAAATGCATAAAGAAATCCATCAGGAAGCATCTCCTTGCCTGTAATTGAATCTATAATTAACAAAAGCTCTGCTGAGACAAGACCCACTATTTTAAAGCTTAAGCAAGGTTTTTTCCTGCATAGTTTGTCATATCAACAGAATAAATCCTATTTAGGAAAAAACGTAAGTGAAGGCAATAACGAGAAACAGAGTTGTGAAATGCAATAGACTAAGGGATAGAGACATTTATATGGAATCCTAAACTTAAAAATCTAAACAGGCATAGAACACATAACTGAAGTCCCAGCCCAGAAGTTCTGAGGCTAGCCTGGGTAACACAGCCAGTCTCCATTTCTCAAAAAGCAAAAATTTCACGTTGGCTCACACCTGTAATCCTAGCACTCTGGGAGGCAAAGACAGGTGCACTGCCTGGGCTCAGGAGTTCGAGACCAGCCTGAGCAAGAGCGAGACCCTGT
>NW_003852759.1:206760-208863 GCF_000181295.1 Otolemur garnettii
ACCATGAGCCCCAAGTGAAATGTACATGGGAGGAAACTGGACAAAAAACATTCTAGGAATTTAATTAAAACTGACAAAACTGGCTTGGCGCCTGTTACTCAAGTGGCTAAGGCGCCAGCCACATACACCTGAGCTGGCGGGTTCAAATCTAGCCCAGGGCTGCCAAACAACAATGACTGCTTCAACCAAAAAAAAAAACTGACAAAACCATATATTGGAAAAATATGTAAAGAGAAATGAAAAAAAAAAATGATAAATGGTTCTCCCAACTAAATAAACAAAAAGGGGCCTAAAATGGTGAAAGGGCTGCGCCTATGGCTCAGTGAACAGGGCACCAACCCCATATATTGAGGGTGACGAGTTCAAACACGGCCCTGGCCAAACTGCAACAAAAAAATAGCTGGGTGTTGTGGCAGGTACCTGTAGTCCCAGCCTAAGAGTTGGAGGGTGCTGTGAGCTGTGACGCCACCGCACTCTACCAAGGGTAACAAAGTGAGGCTCAAAAAAAAAAAGGGTCCTGAAAAAAACAAACCAAAAAAGAACATATCAGAACACAGAAGTGGTCTCAGGTGAAGGGTCCTCCCCTGGAGAACTACCACATCAAAGCCAGACATCCACCTCAGATGCGCCTGCTTTTTTTTTTTGAGAGAGAGATTCTTGCTCTGTCACCCCAGGCTAGAGTGCCATGGCATCAGCCTAGCTCACAGCAACCTCACACAGGCAATCTTCCTTCCTCAGCCTCCCCATTAGTTGGGACTACAGGCGTCCACAACACCCAGTTAATTTTTCTACTTTGAGTAGAGACAAGGTCTCAGTCTTGCTCAAGTTGGTCTTTAACTCCTGGCTTCAAGCAGTTACCCATCTCCCAGAGTGCTAGGATTACAGGTGTGAGCACCTTGCTTGGCCAATGCACCTGTGTTTGAGCAGCTTTTCCGTTCTGCTGCACAAAAGGCAGAAGTGAATTCCCGTGGGAAGGAGCCTGGGCTGCCCTCCCAGCTGCCTCCTTACCATCTCATAGGTCTGCATGGCCAGCTGCACCTTGTCATCGCTATACTCCTTGCACTTGCTGTAGGCGCTCTGGATCTTCTGCAGGTGCTCTACCCGCTGGTCTGCAGAAAGAGTCTTCACCGTGGAGATGTACTCTGCAGCCAGGAGGTCAATCTCTGCTTTCTTATCTGATGAAGAAATGGGTGAAAAGCTAGCCCTGCACAGACACTGCTACGTGCTCACCACCTGCCCACAAAGTTGGACACCGCCAAGTTGTGGCAAAGATGTGAACAGACACAAACTCAGGCTCTGAGGGCTGCACACACGTGGGTATCACCACCCACACAGTATGGGATCTCAGGCTCTACAGGCTGGGCACACTCGGGCACCACCACCCACATAGCCTGGTACCAGGGCCTTCCCAGCAAGACAACTTGCCCAGGACAGTCCCAGTTTATGACTGCTGTCCAGCACATGGTTACAGCCCTCTGACTCTCTCCCATCCCCATCTGAATGGTTAATATGTGGCCACCTTACCTGTGACCTGGATACTACTCTTAGATACCTTAAAGAAATTAGAATACCTAGGCACCAAGATACACATGAGAAACATTCATAATAGCAGAAAACACCTAATGTGTAAGCCACAGTAAAATCAATAAATAAGCTGTTGTCCAGAACTCAAGAGAATGTTGCCCAGCAGCAAAAGAATTAACAGGGCGGCGGCTGTGGCTAAAAGGAGCAGAGCACAGGCCTCATATGCCGGAGGTGGCGGGTTCAAACCCAGCCCCGGCCAAAAACTGCAAAAAAAAAGAATTAACAACAGCTGCACACAGCAGTGTAGACAAATCCCATGAGAGCAAGACATAAAAGGAAAACAAACTATATGATCCCACCGATAACAACGGCAGAAACAGACACAATTCTCAACTCTCTAGAGAGGTGAGAGGCTTAGAGAGATAAGAAAAATACTGTTGAAGGTGGTGGAACAACAGGTCAGCACCACACTCAGGGCACAGGCCCTAGGAGGGAGGGGTGTCAGGACCTGAAGAGCCAGGCAAGCTTCTAGGTCTTTTTTTTTTTTTTTGAGACAGAGCCTCAAGCTCTCCCCCTGGG
>NW_003852759.1:224753-226373 GCF_000181295.1 Otolemur garnettii
TGGGCACCTGTAGTCCCAGCTACTCAGAGGGTGAGGCAAGATAATTGCCTAAACCCAGGAGTTGGAGGTTGCTGTAAGCTGTGTGATGCCACAGCACTCTACCAAGGGCAATAAAATGAGACTTTCTCTCTTAAAAAAAAAAAAACTCTTTGTAGGGACAAGACCAACCAATGCTGACAACAGGCTGACATAGAGACAATCCATGTGACCCCTTTCCCCAGACCCCCGCTAAACTCCCTACCTGGGTGAGCTGCACCCATCATGGCTCAACCTAAAACCCTGGGGTCCTCCTGGATCTTCCCCAACTTCATCCTGAAAGCAAGTGTGCCAGGGAGTGTAGTGCACTGTTCAGAGCTCAATGCGAGGACAGATACATATGTTCTATGTCTGAGCTGCCCAGGACAGTGGTCCCTGGCCACATGGGGCTACTGAGTACTAGAAATAGGACTAGTGCCACCAAGGATTCAATTTTTAATTTTACCTAAAGTTAAACTGGCCTTGCGACCCCACCGGATAGTCCAGCAAGGGCATGGCCAACCTTCCCTGGACTCCCACAGACACCACAGCAATCCTCTAATTCCCCCCGGCTCCCCTAGAGAACAGCACTATGCCCTGCACAGCGCTAGGCTCCCAAAGCCGCAGAGCAGCCCCTTTGCTCTGTCCAGCCGGGACTGACCACTATCCTGCTTGTTCTGGACCTGCTGGCTCCTTTGGGACCCTTAATCTTCTGTGAACTTCTTAAAAACCCAAGTGTCCCATCTGCCAGTGAGTGGGGCGCAAGAAGACAGGGCTCACGTGTGCCTTCCTGGTTGCACAGGTGACTGTGCAACCCAAGGCCTAGACACAGTAATTGCTCAGAGACACAGAGAAGGGACCCCACTAACCCTCCCTGGGATGCCTGCCACAGAACCTGGGGACAGCAAAGGGCCTGCCTCTAGTGTGCTTCCCATTTCAGTTCTCCCACCAGTGAACCCCCACACTCAGGCCCTACCAAGAGAGCAGAGCAAATGGGCAGAACGGGATCCCCACAGGCCCACCACGTGCAGGATGCGGGGGGGGGGGGGGGGGGCTGCTCTGAGCACCTGGCTCACTCACCAGTCTCTGCCACCTTGGCAGGTTGACGCTGCCAGGTCCGAGAGACCATGGCATCCCCAGTGAAGAGGCCCCAAAAGAGCACTCCAGAACCTCCCAACCCAGGCACAACCAATGCGACCCTGGCAACTCCCTGGCACTCCCACAACACGTGGGCTCTGACATTCTACAAGCAGGTGACCTCCAGCAAGCCACTCAAGCCGCTGTGGGCCCCATTTCCTCATCTGTGAAGAGCAGGTTCCACTCAATTCTCGGGAGGACCCAAGCTGCTGCTACCTGTCAACAGGGCGATGGGAGCCCAGGTGGGGAGCTGCCACACAGAACCCTTCTGAAGCGGGAGCACCCCGGGAACAAGAGCGGGGCCCTAGCAGCCCCGCCTCCCCAGATCACACAGGCCTGCACTGAGTGCAGTTCCCGGGAACCAAGTACAGACTCACAGGACCCAGGACCCGCCCCCGCAGGTGCGGACTCCACCACCTGCGCTGCTCGGGGCGGGGCAGGGAAGACGCGGCGCTGGGGGCGGGGCCG
>NW_003852759.1:226517-229423 GCF_000181295.1 Otolemur garnettii
GCCCACCCCCCGCGCCCGCGCCCGCGCTCCCTGGCGTCCCAGCCCCGCCCAGCCGCGCGCCCCCACCACCCTGGCCGGGCCCGCCGCCCTCACAAGCCCTGAGATTCGCGCGCGGTGCCTAGAGCGCGTCGGGCTGCGGCGAGGAGGGCTGCGCACGGGCGGCAGGCGCGGGGCTGCAGGGCGCTTACTGTCCAGGTAGTGCTCCAAGTACATGGCGGTCGCCATCTTCGTCCGCGGTTGCGCTCGGGGTCTGCGCGGGCGGGCGCTGCCACGGGAGACGGGCGGGGACGCAGGCGTGCTCACTATTCATGAGCCGCGCGCGCTCATTGGCCTGCGGCCTAAGGGCGGGGCGGCGTTCGTCACGCCCTCAGGCTTCCGGCCGGCGACTCAGCAGCGTGGATCTGCTGTGGGACTGGCAGGACTGGGCAGGGCTGGGCTCCGGCGTGGCCGCGGGCAGCCGGAGGTAAAAAAGGAGCAGGCTCCGCCTGCCGGAACGCAGTCCCAGGGCACCCAGATGATCGTCTCTGGCCGCACCTGGCCGCGGCCTTGTGGTCACCGGGTCGTCCCTGCGCTAACACATGGCCTTGGCTGCCCGGCATTCACTGCACACGTGTTGGCAGCCCTGTCCGCACGGCTCGCCGCACCCCTGGTCCGAGCCGCCGCCCCTCCAGCTGTGAGCTGGGAGTCCCGCTGCAGTCTGCCGAACACCGCGCCTCTCCCTATCCCGATGGCTTCTTAACTAAGAGGGAGCCAGCGCCTCTCCCGACCCCAGTGGCGTCTTAACCGGGCTTTGGCCCTTGGTGACGCATCGACTGCCGGCGGCATCGCGGGCCTTCCTCAGAGAGGGACGCTGACTTCTCTTTGTTGTTGTCTTTGTCTCGAGGAGGGAACATCCACTCCGGGACGTTTCACGAGTGCCTGGCACGTGGGTGTACCAATATCAGAGTAAAATGATGCACAAAAGTACACTAAGATGCAGAGAAAAATACTAGGAAGCAGACAAATACAATACATGTATTCACCTGGTGGGATTAAGGGGGATTCTTTGTGGCAGGTGCGGTGGTTTACGGTGGTTTATGCCTGTAATCCCAGCACTCTGGGAGACTGAATCAAGAGGACTCTTGTCTCTAAAATTAAAAAAAAAAAGGTGACTCAGAGCCCATAATACAGTAGTTAGGAAGACAGCCACATACATTGAGCCTCGTGGGTTGGAACCCGGCCAGGGCCTGCTAAAATAACAATGACAACTGCAACAGAAAATAGCTGGATGCTGTGGAAGGCTGAGGCAAGAGAATCGCTTAAGCCCAAGAGTTGGAGGTTATTGTGAGCTTTGACGCCACAGTACCCTATCCTGAGGGCGACTTAGTGCAACTCTGTCTTAAAAAAAGTGATTTCTCGGCTCGGCGCCTGTGGCTCAAGTGGCTAGGGCACCAGCCACATACACCTGAAGTGGCGGGTTCGAATCCCCAGTCCGGGCCCGCCAAACAGCAATGATGACTGCAACCAAGAAATGGCCGGGCACTGTGGTGGACGCCTGTGGTCCCAGCTACTTGGGAGGCTGAGGCAAAAGACTCACTTGAGCCCAGGAGTTGGAGGTTGCTGTGAGCGTGATGCCATGGCACTCTACCCAGAGGGATAGCTTGAGGCTCCGTCTCAAAAAAAAAAAAAGTGATTTCTCTGAATGCAGTTGTAGCCATGCCCTCAGGTACCCACTCCCCTCTTCCCCAGCCACACCACTGGACACCGCCTAACCTCTGGCCAGAGTTTCATGCCCAGGTGGTTGAGCCACTTGCCAGCTTTGCCACTACTTGGAAATTCCTAGAAGATGCTGTGAAGGGTCTAAATGAAGAAGCAGCTGACCACTATGGGCACAAGTGTGAGTCCCGGAACCCAGATCGCTTTCTTGACTCCTGAGATTCAGAGTGCTTAGTTATACCAATAGCATAACCTGACCAGTGAAGCAGTACTTTCATTATTTATTTATCTGGAGACAGAGCCTCAAGCTGTCTCCCTAGGTAAAGTACTCTGGCATCACAGCTCGCAGCAACTTCCAACTCCTGGACTCAAGTGATTCTCCTGCCTCTGCCTCCTAAGTAGCTGAGACTACACGTGCTGGCCGCAATGCCTGGCTATTTTTTGGTTGCAGCTGGCATTGTTGCTTGGCAGACCTGGGCTAGATTCAAACCTGCCAGCTCAGGTGTATGTGGCTGGTACCTTAGCCACTTGAGACAGAATCTCACTCTTGTCCTGGGTAGAATGCTGTGCTGTCACAGCTCACAGCAACCTCAAACTCTTGGCTCAAGTAATTCTCTTGCCTCAGCCTCCCAAGTAGCTGGGACTACAGGCAATTGCCACAAAGCCTGGCTATTTTTAGACATAGAGTCTTGCTCTTGTTCAGGCTAGTCTCTGAACTCCTGAGCTCAAGCCATCCACCTGCCTCAGCCTCCCAGACTGCTAGGATTACAAGCATGAGCCACCTGCCCAGCTAAAATGCATTTTTTTTTTCTTTGCAGTTTTTAGCTGAGGTCAGATTTGAACCCACCACCTCCGGGATATGGGGCCAGCACCCTACTCCTTGGAACCACAGGCGACACCTAAAACGCTTTTTTTTTTTTTTTTCACACACAGACTAAAACTGTCATTCTCATTAGTGTACTGTAGCATCATAGCTCACAGCATCCTCAAACTCTTGGGCTGAGGTGATCCTCTTGCTTCAGTCTCTGGAGTAGCTGAGATTACTGGCAGTCTCTACATGCCCAGTTATTTTTAGAGATGGGGTCTTGCTCTTGCACAGCTTGGTCTCAAACTGAACTCAAGCAATCCAACTGCTTCAGCCTCTCCAAATGCTAGGATTTACAGGCATGAGCCACCACACCTAAAATGCATTTTTCTTTTTCTTTTTTTTT
>NW_003852759.1:230455-231742 GCF_000181295.1 Otolemur garnettii
AAAAAAAAAACAAAAAAAAACTGGTAATGCTCCTGCTTACACCAGCAAAACTTTCTTTTTATTCTACCTTTTTATTGCCCCTAAAAACAGATATTCCATATAACCCTCAAGAACCAGGAATTGTTGAATGTACTCATCATACTCTCATACTTCAAATACACAAATTAAAGAAGAGGGAGATATACCTCAATACACCACATAATCTTCTTTCTCATGCTTTTACTTTGAATTTTTAAACATTGATGTTCAGGATCACACGGCTGTGGAACATTTCTGGAACGCACCAAACTCTAAACATCCTGAGGTCTTGTGAAAGAACCCTCTTAACCAGTGCCTGGCAAAGACCTGACCCTGTTCTAATATGGGGAAGAGAACATGTGTTCCTCCTACAAAAGCTGACACCCCCCCAACTGGCTCCCTATAAGACTGGTTAAGCATGGACCCCAGGACATCTCATTCCACCAATGAAGAAACTGAAACTGACGCCCACAAGACTGTCCTACACATTGTAATTTGTCTGAGTGTGTAAATCATTTTAATCCTTTTCATGCTGTGATTGAACAACCTTCTTTTGTAATGTTACCTGTGAATTTATATCAACCTTGGTATAAGGAATCAGGTTTACAAATATTAACTGAGCTTAACAACTATTTTCAAAAACCTTTTGTAGGGGTGGATGGGTAGAGGGAGGGTGATTCCAGGGATCATATCTATGGTTTATCTTACAAGGGTACAAGTGAATCTTTCTAAAAGTAGAATATAAACGTCTTAACAAAATAATTAAGAAAGTGACATGAAGGCTATGTTAACCAGTTTGATGAAAATATTTTGGCTCGGCGCCTGTGGCTCAAGTGGCTAAGGCGCCAGCCACATACACCTAGGGTGGCAGGTTTGAATCCAGCCCAGGCCTGCCAAACAACAATGATGGCTGCAACCGAAAAAAAATAGCCAGGTGTTGTGACGGGCGACTGTGGTCCCAGCAACTTGCAAGGCGGAGGCAGGAGACTCGCTTGAGCCTAGGAGTTAGAAGTTGCTGTGAGCTATGCCACAGCACTCTACCCAGGGGGACAACTTGAGGCTCTGTCTCAAAAAAGAAAAACAGAAACTTTTGGCGGCACCTGTAACTCAATGGGTAGGGCGCTAGCCACATATACTGAGGCTGACAGGTTAGAACCCAGCTCAGGCCAGCTAAAACAACAATGACAACTGTAACCAAAAAAAAAAAAGCCAGGAGTTGTGGCAGGCACCTATAGTCCCAGCTATGTGGGAGGTTGAGGCAAAAGAATC
>NW_003852759.1:233498-234498 GCF_000181295.1 Otolemur garnettii
CCAGGCATTGTGGCAGACACCTGTAGTCCCAGCTACTAGGGAGGCTGAGGCAGGAGGATCACTTAAACCCAACAGTTTGAGGTTGCTATGAGCTAAGACTCCATGGCACTCTACCCAGGGTGACAGAGTGAGAGTATGTCTCAAAAAAATAGAAAGAAAGAAAAGAGAAGAGAAGAAAAAAATATTACAGTGCATGGATTTACCATAATTTATCCATATACCTAGTGAAGGACATCTTGCTTACTTCCAAAATTTGGCAATTATGAATTCAGCTGCTAGAATCATTCATTCATGAGCATGTTTTCATGTGGATGTAGTTTTCAACTCATTTGGGTGAATGCCAAGGAAGACAATCACTGGATTTATGGTTAAGAGTATGTTTAGGTTTTTTTTGTTTTGGGGGTTTTTTAAGAGACAGAGTCTCACTCTGTTGCCCTCAGTAGAGTGCCGTGGTGTCACAGCCCATAGTAACCTCCAGTTCTTGGGCTTAGGCAATTCTCTTGCCTCAACCACAATGCCTAGCTACTTTTTGTTGCAGTTTGGCTGGGGCCGGGTTTGAACCTGCCACCTTCGGTATATGGGGCTGGCACCCTACCCACTGAGCCATCGGCGCTGCCGAGTATGTTTAGTTTTGTAAGAAGCTGCCAAATCATCTTTTATTTATTTATTTGGTTAGTTATTTAAAACAGAGTCTCAACCTGTCCCCCTGGGTAGAGCGCCATGGCCTCAGCCTAGTTCATAGCAACCTCATACTCCTGGGCTCAAGTGATTCTCCTGCCTCAGCCTCCCCAGTAGCTGGGACTACTGGCACCCACCACACCTGGCTAGTTCTTCTATTTTTAGTATAGAGATGGGAGGTCTCACTCTGGTGGTCTTGAGCTCCTGAGCTCAAGCAATCCACCCTCCTGGCCTCCCAAGACTGATGGGATTACAGGTGTGAGCCATCTAGCCAGCCTTGCTTTTTTTTTTTTTTTTTTTAATCTAATCTAGTCTGACGATC
>NW_003852759.1:234697-236048 GCF_000181295.1 Otolemur garnettii
TTTGCCCGGAGCTGGGTTTGAACCCTCCACCCTCGGTATATGGGGCCCCCTCCACCCTTGATATATGGGGCCGGTGCCCTGCTCACTTAGCCACAGGTACCACCCACCAGCCTTGCATTTTTAACTTGATACTCTTTGAGGACATCTGGACGTGCTGTTCTAACCAAAGGAGGCAACATGGGGCTACAAGACCCAGACTAATTAATGGCAGAAAAGCAAAAAAAGAAGAAACTCCTAGCTGCTGGAATTGGGCCCATACCTGAATAAGGAGAGCCCAAACTTGAGTAATTTTCTTCTTTCTTTCTCTTTTGTTTGAGACAGAGTTTCACTATGTTGCCATGGGTAGAGTGTTGTGACATCACAGCTCACAGCAACCTCCAACTCCTGGGCTCAAGCAATTCTCCTGCCTCTGCCTCCCAAGTAGCTGGGACTATAGGTGCATGCCAGAATGCCTGGCAATTTTTTTGGGGGGGGTTGTAGCCGTCATTTGGCGGGCCCTGGCTGGATTCGAACTCGCCAGCTCCGGTGTATGTGGCTGGCACTTTAGCTGCTTGAGCCACAGGCATTGAGCCAAGTAATTTTTTTCAAAGATGACTATAGCAAAGGAACCAGACTTATCAGGATTTAACCTTAACCCTAACCAGCTGGGGCAAGGAAAGACCCCACATTGTTCTTAACCTGACTTTTCCCTCTTTATAATCTCATTTTAATGCTAAAAGCCACATCTGTAAATGAAAATGCTAAAGAGGGCTGGGCATGGTGGCTCAGGCCTGTAATCCTAGCCACTCTGGGAGGCTGAGGCCAGTGGATTGCCTGAGCTCACAGGTTTGAGACCAGCCTAAGCCAGAGCAAGACCTCAGCTCTAAAAATAACCAGGGCATTGTAGTCCCAGCTATTTGGGAGACTGAGGCAAGAGAATCACTTGAGCCCAAGAGTTGGAGATTGCTGTGAGCTATGATGTCACCACACTCTACTAAGAGAGACAAAGTGAGACTCTGTCTCCTAAAAAATAAAATAAAAATGCTAAAGAGGGTTATAGCACTTGAAAAGGCAAGTGATAAACCTATGGGGGCTTCAGAAAGTCTCTACCTCTGTGTACTCATAGGCTTTTCTTTCCTATTCCATGTCAAAAGCTGTCCTGAACTCCCCTGGGGAGGCAGCCTGAGAGTTTTCCTTTGTGCTTCCTCCCTAAATTTGGAATAGAAGCCCAACTTTTGGCCTCTTGTTAATTTCAGTTACAAAGAGAGCCTGAGGCTCAGCTGAGGACAATTTGACTTCACCCGGCTGTCTAATATTTCAATGTGTAGGAGTATCTTGCTCTAGCAAACTCCTGAGTGATATACACTATTTT
>NW_003852759.1:237602-238554 GCF_000181295.1 Otolemur garnettii
CCCACCACAACACCTGGCTATTTTTTGGTTGCAGCCGTCATTGTGGTTTTGGCAGGCCCAGGCTGGATTTGAACCTGCCACCTTAGGTGTATGTGGCTGGCACCTTAGCCACTTGAGCCATAGGCGCTGAACCTGAAATGTTTCCTTCTGAGCAACTGGATTCTTCAGCCTAGGTATTCAGCCTCTCCGCTTCCCCAGCTTCCCCGCCGTTTAGGGTAAGTTTTCACAGCAACCTCCAATTCCTGGGCTCAAGTGATTCTCTTGCCTCAGCCTCCCAAGAAGCTGGGACTACAGGCACCTGCCACAATGCCTGGCTATTTTTTGGTTGCAGCCATCATTGTTGTTTGGCGGGCCCAGGCTGGATTCAAACCCAACAGCTCAGGTGTATGTGGCTGGCACCGAAGCCGCTTAAGTCACAGATGCAGAGAGCCATTTGGGGTAAGTTTGCACAGACCTGCTCCCTGTGGGACAGAGGCCATCTGTAATCTACCACGTTGTCTAAATCACGCTTTAGGATTAATTATTAGAAATAGCATTACTGGGGAGATGCCTATGGCTCAGTGGGTAGGGCACTGGCCCCATATACCAAGGGTGGCACATTTGAACTCGGCCCCAGCTAAACTACAACAAAAAATAGCTGGGCATTATAGCAGGCATCTGTAGTCCCAGCTACTCAGGAGGCTGAGGCAAGAGAATTGTTTGAGCTCAAGAGTTTGAGGTTAGGCTTGGCGCCTGTGGCTCAAATGGCTAAGGCACCAGCCACATACACCTAAGGTGGCAGGTTAGAATCCAACCCGGGCCCACCAAACAACAATGATGGCTGCAACCAAAAAAAATAGCCAGGCGTTGTGGTGGGCACTTGTGGTCCCAGCTACTTGGGAGGCCAAGGCAGGAGACTCGCTTGAGCCCAGGAGTTGGAGGTTGCTGTGAGTTGTGATGCCAAGGCACTCTA
>NW_003852760.1:0-1226 GCF_000181295.1 Otolemur garnettii
AGCCTCTGAGAGTTCAAGATGGGAGGATTACTTGAGCTCAGGAGTTTGAGACCAGCCGAGCAAGAGCAGGACCCCATCTCTACTAAAAATAGAACTGATTATTCAGGCATTAGCAGGTGCCTATAGTCCCAGCTACTCAGGAGGCTGAGGCAGGAGGATTGTTTCAAACCCAGGGATTTGAAGCTGTTGTGAGCTAGACTGATACTACAGCACTCTAGGCTGGACAACAGAGTGAGTGAGCCTGTCTCTCAAATAAAAACCAAAAAGACTAAATATTTAATAGAATACTAAATGTTAATAGAATTCAGCAATAAATTAAAAGAATAATACATTATGACCAAGTGGAGTTTGCAGGGCAGAAGACTGGTTCATTATTAAGAAATTTCACCTGAGTGTGGGACACAACAATAAGGACACTACCTAACAAATGGCAAGCATTGTAACCTAATTGTTTGTACCCTCACCTTCACATGAAATTTAAAAAAGAGGAAAAAATGTAAAGAAAAAAATAAAATTTCAGTATAAGTTACCACTCTGTTAGATTTTTATCTCTGTATATGCTATAAAAGGCATTTGGTAAAATTTAATATCTATGCTATGCACTGATATATAGGGAAGTAAAAAAGTGTATCAACACCTGTTCTTGATCAGGTTTTTTTTTTTTTTGATGATCAGGTTCTTCAATAAAAAAAATACTTGGTTATGTCTCTAACATAATAGAAGTATGAATCTCATTCTAAAGCTTAGTATCCTCCAGAGGGGTTAGCAAACACAAATGAGAGAAATAGGAGCTATGTGATTTGGAAAAGGTTAAGTTCTCAACATTTGGACATAAAATGATTGTTTGCATTGTTTTAGATTTAACTAATGATTGTTTTAGAATTAACCAAAATACAATTAGAATCACTACGTAGGTTTGGTAAGGCAGTTGAATACAAAATTAAACACAAATCAATAGCCTTCACATAAACAACTAGTTATATAACATAACAAAAGGAAAAATCTCAATTTGGGGTTTTTTTTTGTTTGTTTGTTTTCTTTTTTATTTTGAGACAGACTTTTACTGTGTCACCCTCGGTACAGCGCTGTATTGTCGTAGCTCACAGCAACCTCAAACTCCTGGGCTCAAGTGATCCTCTTGGCTCAGTCTAGAGTAGCTGTAACTACAGGCACTTGTCACAATGCTCAGCTATTTTTTAGAGATGGAGGTCTCACTTTTAGGCTAG
>NW_003852760.1:2292-3772 GCF_000181295.1 Otolemur garnettii
TTTTCACACACAATCCGAAACACTTCCATCAAACTGGTTAACATAGCCTTCGTGTCATTTTCTTAGTGGTAGAAAGATTTAATATTATATCATAAAAACAAATTCTCTCTAAGATTTTTAAAAATTTTTATTTTTTTCAAAACAAGGTCTTGTTGCCCAGGCTAGAGTATAATAACATGATCATAGCTCACTGCAATGTCAAACTCCTGGGCTCAGGCAATCTCCTGCCTCAGCCTCCAGAGTAGCTGAGACTATAGCATGTGCCACCGTGCCTGGCTAATTTTTCTCTATTTGATAGACTGGGTCTCATTCTTGCTCAGGCTGGTCTCAAATTCCTTATCTCAAGTCTTGGGCTCCCAAAGTGCTAGGATTACAGATGTAAGCCACAATGCCCAGCCTTCCTACATATTTTTGATAACTAGTTAACATGAACATTTTTACATGTTCATTATATTTTCTTGTATAAATTCTATTTTTGTCCTTTATCCATTTATCTACTGAAGACTTTTCCTGTCACTTTATGTTAAGGATAATGTAATAAGTGTTTTGTTTATTTTGAGGTTTTTTTTTTTTTTATGACAGAGCCTTCCTCTGTCACCTGGCTAGAGTGCAATAGTGTCATCAGATCTCTTTGCAATCTCAAATTCCTGGATTCAAGAGATCCTGCTGCCTCAGCCTCCTGAGTAGCTGTAACTTCAGGTACTTGCCACTATGGTCAGCTCATTTTTCTGTTTTTTAGAGAGGCAAGATTTCCTTGTGTTACTCAGGCTAGTCTCCAACTCCAGGCCTCAAGTAATTCTCCTTCCTTAGCCTCCCAAAGTGCTGGAATTATAGGCATGAACCACTGCCCCTGGCTATTTTAGTATTTAATATAAGCCTAATTATTATTTTTAATCTAGACAAGAAGATTCTAAAATTTGGAGAAAATAAGAGAGAGCGTCCAGAAAAAGAAGAGAAAGGAAGGAATACTAGGCCTGCCTGATATGAAATTATAAAGCTACCATAATTAAAATAGACTTGCAGAAAAAATTAGAAAGTCTGGAAAAATGCTCAAATAAATGACAGAATTTAGTTTATTGTAACCTAAACTTAGCGTCATTAGGCTATAGAAGGATTATTTAGTAACTGATATAGGGATCATTGGGTAGTCATCTGGGGGAAATTTTTATGTTTCTTCCAGCATGAGTTGCAAATAGATTAGAGGTCTAAATATGAAAGTAGAACTATTAACTAGAGGAAAACATGGGGAGGAGGGAATATTTAAAATATATGTATAATATTTTAAGTATGATACAGAAGAAAAGATCAATAAACTCATTTCCGTTAGAAAAATTTCTGCAAGCCAAAGAAGAAACAAACAAACTACATCATGAACAAAATCAAAAGATGAATGCGGGCAGGGCCTGTGGCTCAAAGGAGTAGGGCACTGGGAGGTAGTGGGTTCAAACCCGGCCCTGGCCAAAAACTGCAAAAAAAAAAA
>NW_003852760.1:5009-6230 GCF_000181295.1 Otolemur garnettii
TTGTGTCTGTGATTCATGTAGACTGTATCTGGAAGGATACACATTGAAGTCAGTGCTTTCCTCTAGTGAAGGGGAACTGTGGGACAAAATGGAGAAGAAAACTTTTCACAGTTTATCTGTTGTGAATGTTAAATCTTATGATGTATAACCTAAGCAAAGATTAATACATATTTTTTGAGTTCCTGGATATCTGAAATGCTTAATCCAGAAATTTCATTGTTTATTTTTTATTTCAAAGTGGGATACGAATCATCTTCCTGAAATAGTACTTGTAACGTAGAATTTATGCTTCATGAAGGAGCACTGTCTTTCTCCTTAGTCTCTGGGGCATCTTCTGTAGCTGCAGCCTCTTTTTTTAAATGGTGGATTTCTCCCCCCAAAAATTAAAATAATATTTTTCTTCACTGTAAAAATGCTAGACATCGATTGTTTTATAAAAGAAAAAAGACATAAGATTATAAATAAGAAAAATGAAAAATGACCAGACTCCTAGCACCTAAAGAATTAACATACCAATTTCTTGCCCACTCTTCTCTCATAGTATTTTATATAAATAAGTTATTTTTCCAGCAGCAGTGTGTTATGCCTATATTCCATTGTTATGTGTGTATATAAAACTATATATATTTTTTAATGATCAGTAAATTTCATTATATGAAAACTTATGTCTTACCTGTAAAATTTTTCAATGCATGTTTGTTTCTAATTTCAGGTATTTTAAACTAGTATTTCCCAAAGTATAGTATGATATTTTAGGTGGTATATGGTCTTTTTCAATTTCTGTACTTATCTTCATAGTTATAGCTTATGATACTGGTTTCCCATTTATGCAAATGATATAGAGCTTCCCGTTAAAATTAAAAGCTCAACTTGAAGAAAAGCGGGAATTAATTTAAAGAAAAGTTTATTCTATGTCAAGCACAGTTGATGTAGCATATGGTAAAATTATAAAAGTGTGATATAAATACCTGATGTTTGGGAATCGTCATTCTAAGCAGTGTTTTTATAAAAATTATTGTACATAAGACTAGGTGCAGTGGCTTATGCTTATAATCCCAGCACTTTGGGAAGCCAAGGTGGGAGGATCACTGGACCCCAGGAGAGGTTATGGTGAGCTACAGTTGTGCTACTGCATTCCAGCCTGCATGACAGACTGAGACCCTATTTCTTAAAATACATAAATATACATAATACATAAAGTGCATAAATCTTTTTAAATCT
>NW_003852760.1:7263-8485 GCF_000181295.1 Otolemur garnettii
GAATCCATATACTCACTATGTCTGACTTTATAATACCTTTGTGTTACAAAGTCTTGATGGTTTGCAAAGTTCTCATCTGTTATTGCTTAGCTGTGGTAAAGAATGCCAATTCTGGAGATAGAGTGCCTGGGTTTAAATCTAGACTCTTTTACTCATCACTTACTGGCTGTTGGACCACACCCAAGTTACTCAATCTTTAAATCTCAGTTACTGTGTATATTAACACATTATGTTACGTGTAATACACTAATGCACTGGGAGCAGTATCCTATCAGTAAATGTTTGTTGTTCTTTTACTATAATCTTGTGACGTATCAAAGACGGTTATCATTCTTACTCTAAAAACTCTTACTTGGAGTTTTTAGAGGTGAATTATTTTCCTAAGCTTAAACTGTTCAATCTAGAACCTGAATTCCAAGTCCAACATTCTTTTCGTCATTTTACACTATTCCTACCATCAACCCTCTATTTTGTCTGCGCATGATACAAATGATTATCTCTACAGAACTTTGCATTCCTTTAAATTAGGAGAAATTTTTGTATCCAGTATTTAGAGTAGTGATTCAGAACTTCATTTTTATAAGACCTCAAAATGCCTTAATTTGTTACAAAGATTCTTCTGAAATTTACAAAGCAAAATTAATTTTAATTCACTTTAATTGCTATAAGAAATAAATGAGTTTATTATTTAGTAGGTCTATTAGGGAGAGCATGTAATAAAAACAGAACAGCTACAGGATGTAGCACTGTCAAGCAAGCTGAAAACCTCATTATTTCTGAACAAGGCAAAATTTCCCTTTTCTTGTTCAAACAAACTGAAGTAGGAATGGTGAGGAGAGGTAGAGGAGGGTGTGTGTGTGTGTGTGTGTGTGTGTGTGTGTTTTATTACTGTTTATTACTGTGTGTTTTATTGCTTCGTTATGCTGTTGTTGTTATACAAGGAGACCTGACCACTTCACGGTATGAAGTTTTTTTTATTTACGTGTATTTAAAATGACCAATAATATTAAAGTAGCTATCATTTCTTCCTTTATAAATTTAGCTATATCTATATTTTTAAGCGTTTGGGGTTATTTTTACATTTCTATTCTAAATTTTCATGACACAGAAAATGAAAGAAAAATTGCAGTAGATGGAAAGAAATGGTGGTATAATCAAGAATAATTTAGGCATGTTTCTTCCTCTCTGAATTACTGTTTTTGTAAAATGAGCCACTTTTCAA
>NW_003852760.1:9043-12467 GCF_000181295.1 Otolemur garnettii
TCTTTGTGGTTTTGCTTATTTTGCTCACCACCAGTTTACCTGCCATTTATTTCATATTTGCTCAACATATTTTGTGTTAAACAAAAAAAGTAAAAATTTTTCCCTTGGTTATTTCCTCCCTAACATACCCATTTGCAAGTTTAGCCCATGTATTTTAACAAATGCCTTTTGTATTTTTCTCTTTCTAGATTTAGTGGCCGTTTTGTGTCCAAAAGGTCCACTTCGTATGCTGGTTGAAACAGCTCAGGAAAGAAATGAAACTCTTTTTCCAGCTCTCATTTACTCCTGTAAGTATTTGAGAATGATATTGAGTTCATAATCAGCTTAGAATTTATAAGAACTCTAATTCATGTACTTAAAGTCATTATCATGGTACTTTTTTCTCATCTCAGATGCATAGCATTAATGGGACGCCTACAGATCTCTTTGTTTACTTGCAAACCATTGTCTTCTACTTGATGCTGATTCAAGAAAGTTTTTAATATGAGTGGAAAGAGAGGTTGGAGAGCCAGTATTTCCATTTAAAAATTTGTTAGTTGAGAGTTACATATACACATATATTGCAAGTGAATCTTACCCTAGCTTATTGAAAGAATTGTACATTCCTTCAGAATGTGTTTGCCTTTTTTGGCTTTAGAGTTATATTCTTCCTAATCATTCAGTAAATATTGATTGAGCATCAACCTAATCTGTGCTGTAAAGGACAAAAGGATGATTTAGACACTTTGCTTTCCCTCAGAACTCATTTACTTACAATTTAGAGGTGAGATAAGACAAGTATATAAAAAAACAACATCCAAGGCAGAGTGGTATCAGATTCATGAAAGGTATACTCAGAATGCAGAGAGAGTTCAAAAAATGGAAAATATGGCTGGGGAATTGAGAAGGCGTCATAGACGAGATAGCATTTGGTTTGAAACTTTTAAGGATAGGCTTGGCACCCATAGGTCATCAGTGAGTAGGGCGCTGGCCACATACACCAAGGCTGGTGGGTTCGAGCCCAGTGCAGGCCTGCTAAACAATGACAACTACAACCAGAAAATAGCCAGGAGTCCCAGCTGCTCAGGAGGCTGAGGCAAGAGAATCGCTTAAGCCCGAGAGTTTGAAGTTGCTGTAAGCTGTGATACTATGGCACTCTACTGAGGGCGACATAGTGGGACTCTGTCTCAAAAAACAGAAAACAAAAAACTTTTAAGGATGGATAGGATTTTATAAGTAGAGATGGAAGTGTTGATTCTAAAAGTGGGCTCATCACAAAGAATGATTTGGAATTATAAAGTGTGAAGCATCTTTATCAGATGTCAAGTGTTCAATTTAACTGGAAGATGGAATATGAAGTAAGGAGGAAGATACCAAGAGATGAGTTTGAAAAGGCAGATTAAAGCAAGATCAAGGATACCAAAGACTGTTTGGTTTTTATATCTGTGTGCTATTTAGTGATCCCTGGGGAATCAGAAGGTTCTTAAGCAAAAGAAATAAAAGAGAGTGATCAGAGCCATGCCTTTGTAAGCTGAAGCCATTGTATAAGACGAATTGGATGCTAAGACCATGGGACGCATACTGAGATGGGATTGCCATGATCTAGGTGGAAAATAATTACAGTTGGTATGATACTGGCAATAGCAATCAAGAGAATGATGAGAGGTTTCAGAGGTAGAATAGTTTTATATTTTTGTGGGCCATATGGAATTTAATCGATGGTACCTGTGGGCCATTCAGGTAGAAATTTCCAGCAGGTGTTCAGAAATAAAGAAATAGTGCTTAAGGCAGGCATCCTCAAACTACAGCCCATGGGCCACATGTGGCCTGCCTAGGACATTTAGCAGTCAACTCGTCCCGGGGCCCACAGTCCGGCCCTCCAGCGGTCTGAAGAACAGTGAACTGGCCCCCTGTTTAAAAAGTTTGAAGACCTCTGGCTTAAGGAAAGCACTTCTTTGATATTAGAAATGCCAAGTTAAAGAACTACAGCATAGAGTAATTAAGCTGTAGGACAGTGCTTCTCAACCTTCCTAATGCCGTGACCCTTTAATACAGTTCCTCATGTTGTGGTGACCCCAAACCATAAAATTATTTTCGTTGCTACTTCATAACAATAATTTTGCTACTGTTAGGAATCGTAATGTAAATATCTAATATGCAGGATGTATTTAGGCTACCCCTGTAAAAGGGTCATTCGACCCCCAAAGGGGTCATGACCCACAGGGTGAGAACTGCTGCTCTAGGAGTACACAAGTGATTCAAGAAAAGAAGTGATGGCCAGCTGAATTGCTCACACCTATAATTCTAGCACTCTGGGAGGCCTAGGTAGGAGGATCTCTTGAGCTTAGGAGTTTGAGACTAGCCCAAGGAAGAGCAAGACCCTGTCTTTACCAAAAATAGGAAAAAAAAAAAAAACTAACCAGGCCTGTGGTGGGTGCTTCTTGTCCCACCTACTTGGGAGGCTGAGGCAGGAGAATCACTTGAACCCTGGAGCTTGTCGTTGCTATGAGCTGTGATGACACCATAGTACTCTAGCTTGGGCAACAGAGTGAGACACCATCTCAAAAAAAAACACCACCACCACTAGAAGTGAGGTTGGGCATGGTGGCTCACACCTGAATCCCAACACTTTGGGAGGCTGAGGTGGGAGGATTGCTAATGCCCAGGAATAGGAGGCTGCAATGAGCTGTGATTGCACTACTACATTCTAGCCTAGGTGTGTTTCTTTAAAGAGAAAAAACAACAGTCGAAGATAATGAGGGTTAAGTAAACCACACAGGATTTGGTGCCTAACATACCATTAGTGACATTTAAGAGAGCAATTTCTGTAGAATGGTAGAACCAGAAACAGTATTCCAAAGGAAAGGAGGGTGTTTAGCTGGTGATGGCAATGCAAGCAATGGTATAGGCAGAAAACAGCTGGTAAAGGAGAGGTATAGTAAATATCACCCACTATGTCAAAGATTGCTGTCTCTACCAGGCATGGTGGCTCATACCTGTAATCCCAGCACTTTGGGAGCCAAACCAGGAGGATCTCTTGAGGCCAGGAGTTCGAGAGAAACCTAAGCAAGATAGCAAGCCCTGTCTCTAAAAAAAAAAAAAATAGAAAAATTAGCTGGGTTGTGCTCATAGCTAAAGAAGTCTGGTAAAGTTTTAGAATAGGTGATGTCTAGAATGTGAGGATCTTTTCTATTTCCACATAAATTTATTATCACATGTTTCTGTACTTATTGGAAGAAAAGAATAAATGAAGTTTTGAGCATCAACATTTTTCTCTCAGTGAATATTTGTGTGTAAGCTTCCTCCATGTTGTATCTAGAAATTAAAGTCTACTTGCGTAACTTATATTTGTGCACACAAAATGTGACACGAAATGTTAATATTTAATGGTAGGAATTTAGACTAAGGAATATGCTTGAAAAGTATGAAATGTGTTCACAGAAAC
>NW_003852760.1:13360-15074 GCF_000181295.1 Otolemur garnettii
ACTTGTCATCCTAGCACTTTGGAAGGCCAGGGCAAGAAGGTGGCTTGATCTCAGGAGTATCAGGACCAGTCTAAGCAAGAGTGAGACCCCGTATCTACTAAAAACAGAAAAGTTAAAAAAATTAGCCAGGCATTGTGGTGGGTACCTATAGTGCTCAGTAAGAGGATTGTTTGAGCCCAGGAATTTGAGGTTTCTGTGAGCTAGGGTAATGCCACAGCACTCTAGCCGGGGGCAACAGAGTGAGACTGTGTCTTTTAAAAAAAACAACAAAGAATTTCAGCCTTTTTTGCTGTGTACTTGTTTCATAAGTTCTTCAAGAATTTTAAAAGTACTAAGAACATGGATAGAATTAGACTTATAGTGATAAAAAGCCAGGAGACACAGATGCCAAGTTTCTTACTTTAAATTACTTACTATGACCAGACTGGACTTAGGTTGCTGCTGGCATGGATTCCTACTATAGCTTCATATACCACATGTGTGTTTTTGTGTTGTTGGCATACCTTTAGGATAAATTCCCAAAAATTATTGCTGGGTTGAAGGTTTAATGCACATACAGTTTTATCAGATGTTACCAAATTCTCTTCCAATAGGAGTTTATACCATTTTTCATTCCTGCAATATATAAGAGAAAGAAGCACCATTTTAAAGTATTTACATTGTCTCTTAACTAAAATGTGTTAGAGAGATGTGTGTATGTCTAGATCTATAAAGATACAGAGATAGATATGTATTTTGATATAAAGGACATAGGCCAGTGGACTGTTCAACTGTTTATTGCTTTTAACTTTTTTCTTAATCCACATTTAAGACATGTGGAGTTATTAAACATTCATTCTAAAAGTGAGACATAATATGAAGAAACTTTCCTCCATGTATCTTTTAAATTATAATCATTTCTGAGGCTCTTGTGAACCCCAATTTGTCCTTGAATTTAATTCCAATAAGTAATTTTCATCAGTGAGGTCACACTATTTTTGGACATTCAGCTAGTCCAGGTCTTATTCCAGTGGTATTTTGCTAGCCTGAACGGTTTTCCTTCTGGTTACTTTTCAGAGACTATAAACAATGATGAACAGTTTTGTGATAGCAGCTGCAGTTTGGCTTTTTTTTTTATTTTTTATTTTTTGAGACAGAGTCATACTATCTCATCCTGGGTAGAGTGCCATGGCATCATAGCACCTCTAACTCCTGGGTTCAAGGTATCCTCTTGCTTCAGCCTCCTGAGTATCTGGGACTACAGGTGTGTACCACTATGCCCAGCTAATTTTTCTATTTTTAGTAGAGACAAGGATTCACTTTGCCTGGGCTGGTCTTGAACCTGTGAGCATAGGCAATCTACCCACCTCAGCCTTCCAGACTGCTAGGATTACAGGCGCAAGCCACCCCACCTGGCCAATAGCTGCAGTTTAAACACTTACACTAAAGAGTCAGTTTCAGATTTTTTATCTACTAAAATCAAAGAGAGGTCCGGGTGCAGTGGCTCACGCCTATAATCCTAGCACTCTGAGAGGCCGAGATGGGTGAATTGCATGAGCTCAGGAGTTTGAGACCAGCCTGAGCAAGCGCAAGACCTATCTCTAAAAATAGTAGGTGTTGTAGCGGGCAACTATATTTCTAGCTACTTGGGAGGCTGAGGCAAGAGGATCACTTGAACCCAAGAGTTTGAGGTTGCTATGAGCTATGACACCACAGCACTCTCCTGAGGGTGACA
>NW_003852760.1:15764-16825 GCF_000181295.1 Otolemur garnettii
CCCAGGAGTTGGAGGTTGCTGTGAGCATGATGCCATAGCACTCTACCCAGGGGGACAGCTTGAGGCTCCGTCTCAAAAAAAAAGAAGAAGAAGAAAATTTACTCTTTTCTCCAAACATGTAAAAATTAGAGTCTCTTGTCTAACACGACCAGAATAACTTAAATATTTTATTAGAGATGTAGTAATGTTTAGACTGAGAAGGTCAAATATTCCAGTGCATATGACTTTCTGGAAGAGAATAATAATGGCTTAGGATGGGAGAGTAAAAAAAAGGTCCACTGTGGCTATACAGACAATACTAAGAAGACCAGAGATTAAAAGTTGTTATTAGGAACAACTAATTCCCCTTGAGGAATAACAGCACAATATAAATGGTGATGAAAGGAAAGTTTTTAATGCAAAACAAAGGGCTGACCTTGGAAGAAAGTTGAAAAACAAGAAAAATAAAGATGAGTGCAAAAAAAAGGCTGGAGTTGCCATTTGTCAGGAAAGGGAGAGTTGAGGTTTTATAGAGCCAAGAAAACTGCAGAGTTAGCATTTGGATAAATTCATTTGGACACTTTGAGTTGTGCATTCATATTTGGGACCCAAGATATCAGGCTTTATTCTGCCGTGAGCAGGGAAATAGAACAAGGTGGTGTTAGATGAGTAGTGCACCTACTAGAAAAGCAGGAACTGCAGTGGCAACAAGTGCTACAAGCCTGGTTATTATGTTAACCTGTGTTAAGCTGAAGAAAATTAGGTTAATTCTCTGTGAGTTTATATGTATATGTGTATGTGAGGATGAGAATTTGATACATCACAGATTTTATTCTTTTGGCTCGGCGCCCATGGTTCAGTGGTTAGGGCGCCAACCACATACATCAGGGCTGGACCTGGCCCAGGCCTGCTAAATAACAGTGACAGCGACAACAAAAAAATAGGGTGTTGTGATGTGTGCCTGTAGTCCCAGCTACTTGGGAGGCTGAGGCAGGAGACTCGCTTGGGCCCAGGAGTTGGAGGTTGCTATGAGCTGTAATGCCATGGCACTCTACCCAGGGGGACAGCTTGAGGCTCTGTCT
>NW_003852760.1:20163-20627 GCF_000181295.1 Otolemur garnettii
TGATTTTTTATTTTTTTAAAGCCAGTCAAATTTAGCTGTAGGAGGTTGTATATCAACTTTTGTGACACTAATGTTAATAAGTTCTCATGACCCTCTATCATCAGACCTGCCCAGAATTTTTAAATTGGCCTTTTATAGCCTGGTCTTTTGGCATTCATTTTATGAAGTAAAATAGTTTTTTAAAAATAATTATTCCAGTTGGAAGTGGTGGCGTGCACCTGTAGTCCCAGCTACTCGGGAGGCTGAGACAGAAGATTCCTTGAGTCCAGGAGTTCTGGGCTATAGTGCACTATGCCAATCAAATTTCTGCACTAAGTTCAGCATCAATATGGTGACCTCCCTGGAGCGGGGACCACCAGGTTCCCTAAGGAAGGGTGAACTGGCCTAGGTCGGAAATGGAGCAAGTCAAAACTCTGTGCTGAACAGTAGTGGGATCACACCTGTGAATAGCCACTGCACTCCAG
>NW_003852760.1:20730-21378 GCF_000181295.1 Otolemur garnettii
ACTGGGCCGCATGGCTCACGCCTATGATCCTAGCACTCTGGGAAGCCAAGGCAGGTGGATTTCCTTGAGCTCACAGGTTTGAGACCAACCTGAGCAAGATCAAGACCTCACCTCTAAAAATATCTGGGCTTTGTGGTAGGCACCTGTAGTCCCAGCTACTCGGGAGGCTGAGGCAAGAGAATCACTTGAGCCCAAGAGTTTAGGTTGCTCTGTGATGCCATGACACTCTACTGAGGGTGACAAAGACTATATAAAAAGTTTTTTTTTTCTTATTCATTAATGGGGCCAGCATGGTGGCTCACATTTATAATCCTAGCACTCTGTAATGCTGAACTTGGCAGATTGCTTGAACTCAGGAATTTGAGACCAGCCTGTGCAAGATCGAGATCCTGACTCTAAAATAACTGGGCCTTGTGGTGGGCTCCCAGCTACTTAGGAGGCTGAGACAAGAGGATCACTTGAGCCCAGGAGTTGTGAAGTTGCTGAGAGCTGTGATGTCTTAGCACTCTACTGAGGGCAACATAGAGAGATTCAGTATCCAAAAAAATAAAATTATTTTTGTTAATATATTTCACTCCTTGCCTGTACTAAGACCTGTGGATTTGCATGTTATAGTCTTTTACGTTGTTATTCTTTTTTTTTTTTTTT
>NW_003852760.1:21827-25396 GCF_000181295.1 Otolemur garnettii
CTGGGCCAGGTTCTAACCCACCACCCTCAGTGTATGTAGCTGGCACTGCAACCACTGTGCTACGGGCACTGAGCCTACATTGTTATTCTTTTTGTTGGCAAATATTATATCTTAATTAATTTTAAAGATAATCAAAGTGATTGGGGATATTGGCAAAAATACAACTATTTCTTCGGTGTCTAATTTGTGTTGCCAATTGATAGATTTAACTTAGCACTTGGGACTTCTTAGGAACATTAATCAGCCATTAGAGTCCTTTGGTTAGGGCTCAGTCAAATCTTCAGTTAGCCTTAGAGATGGTGGTAACGTTTGCATAAGGGATTAGCACACCTTAACAACTTAGTCATTCTCAGTTTTCTTTTCACAAAAGTGAAACTCCATTAAAACATTACAAGAATAGTGCTTGCTTGGGCAGCACATATACTAAAGTTGGAACAATACAGAGAAGATTAGCATGAACCCCGCGTAAGAATGACACACAAATTTGTGAAGCATTCCATATTTTTAAGAAAATTACAAGAATATTAAGTAATTTTAAAGAAACACCTAGATTCCTTAGCTTAATTAATTATTAATTATTACGACTTTGACATTATACTTCAGTTTGAGCAGACCACTTTTTACACCTTGCTCTGAATCTTCTGAGTCAGAAGATTCTGAGCATAGTTATGGCTGTTGCTTGACTGAGTTTTCACTCAAGTATTGCCCCTCTTAAGTTCAGAGTAGTATTTTCTTTATCTGGGGCCAGTATAAAGTAATAACTGACAGTCTTCCTCATCTTAGTATCCAGCACACATATGACCATCACTGATTATATTAGCGAGTTAAACTACACTTAGGGTTACTTCCAAAAAGTAGCAGTTGACACTAGAATTTGGATTTGGTTTGTAAAAGACACATGTGTCTTCCAGAACAACTTTTAAAAAATCAACATTTAATCAGAAAATGGAACAAAGTTTTTAATTAGAAGTGTGAGACATTTTTATTCAGTTTATCAGAGTGGTGAAATTAGCCTGTCCTTTCTAGGAGTGAAAATGGATTCATAGAGACTCTGTAACTTCCATAGACAGAGAGGGAGACAGATTTTGCTAGTTTCTTCAAGCAGAGGAAAGAATTCTTGTAGTACAAAGGTAAAATACTAAATTTCAGGCAGTTTTAACATGTGGATTGTGGTGATGGTTGTACAGCTCTGTACATTTTTCTCCATCATTGAATCATAAAATGCATGAATTTTAAAAGAAACTATAGTTTAATGAAGCTGTTTTTCTTTAAAGATGATGCCTATCTTAAAGGGCTCTTAGGATTTATTAATTTATTAGTATAAGTGCTGAGTATAATAGAAATTCAGTAGATGACAATTATTATTATTGATAAAATCAGCAACTGCTGTTAAGGTGCCAGAGTCATTTAGTGGTGGCTTAAGGCCTAGAATATATGGCTTTCTATCCTTCATAGAATCTGAAACTCCTATTGTTGAAACAGAGAAAAGGAGAGGGAGGGAGGAGAAAGAAAGGAAGAAAACCTAGCTAAAGCCTAATTTTGTATATCATTTACTGACTTTCATTTAATGCAGGGTAGAGTGGGGCACTGGTATTTTAGAATTGTGAAATCATAGCAAATCTTTCCTTTTTAGGAGGAGTAAAACTTGGATTGGGAGATTTCATTTTCTACAGTGTTCTTGTTGGTAAAGCTTCAGCAACAGCCAGTGGAGACTGGAACACAACCATAGCCTGTTTTGTAGCCATATTAATTGTAAGTATACTCTAGTAAAAATGTGCAGACTCCTAAGATCAAAATTGATTATCCTTTTAAAGGCAGTTCTGTTTTAACTCCAGGTATACTAAGTGTTCCAGTCCCCTGAGGAAATTTTTAAAAACACAGATAATTGGACCTCACCTCAGTAATTCTCCTTCCTTGCTGCACATTAAAATTGCCTAAGAACTTTTAAAACTGTGAGCTCTGCCCTGAGATATTCTTTTTTTTTTCTTTTGAGACAGAGTCTCACTACATTGCCCTCAGTAGAGTGATGTGGTGTCACAGCTCAGCTCACAGCAACCTCCAGCTCTTGGGCTTAAGCGATTCTCTTGCCTCAGCCTCCCAAGTAACCGGGACTATAGGCTCCCACCACAACACCCGGCTATTTTTTGGTATAGTTGTCATTGTTGTTTAGCAGGCCCGGGCTGGGTTTACCTGCCATCCTCGGTGTATGTGGTTGGCACTGTAACCACTACCACTGTGCTACGGGCACTGAGCCTGCCCTGAGATATTCTTATTAAAAATTTTTTTTTTTTTTTAGAGACAGTCTCACTTTATCGCCCTCAGTAGAGTGCCGTGGCAGCCTTACACAGCCCACAGCAACCTCCAACTCCTGGGCTTAGGTGTTTCTCTTGCCTCAGCCTCCCTAGTAGCTGGGAGTACAGGTGCCTGCCACAATGCCCCGTGTTTTCTGTTGCAGTTTGGCTGGGGCCAGATTTGAACCCACCACCCTCAGTATATGGGGCTGGCGCCCTACTCAGTGAGCCACAGGCGCTGCCCTAATTTTTTTGATTGTTAATTTTTCAGAGTTTGCCAGGAGATTCTGGTAAATACTTCTGGTTAGTAATTACTGCTTCAAGCCCTGAGGCAGCATAGATGGGAATGAAATTTTATCTCTGCTAGATGTCAGTTCTTTAAGAGATAAACAGATCTTCACTTAGTCCCTGGACTTAATTACTGAGGGTTTGGTCATTTCACACTTAGTGACACGAAGTACAGCATATGGTGTCCATTTGGGCAGCAAGTGTACAGTGAGAGAAACTAACGCTGTGCATGATCCCACATAAATCTTGCTTATAGCTTGAACCCTGAAGATTTCAAAACTATGATTCAAGTTAAAAACTTGGTAAAATATTTCTTACTGCTATTTTTACTAAAGATGTGATTATCTTTGAAGTATGTTAGTAAAGTTAGATGATGAGGTAAGAAGAGCCTTATGCGTTTATGTTGTGATTACATTTGTGATTTATCATACTAAGTTAGAATTTCCATGTATTTTATTTGTCTTTTGAGGTTTGTTTTCTGGTTTTGGATGTATTTATTGGATATGTCATGTCTTTTAAGAAGATTGCTTATTTTTAATGAACCAGAATAGTGCTTAGCCTCCAGACCTTATAGCTAGTGTCTCAGTAACTAGAGTAAAAAATGAACTGTATTATATATGGCTTTCTACTCTTTATAAGCAAACTGTTGTTAGCATCTCTAATGAGCATCTCTTTGTTCCCATTATAACATAAAGAATGCTCTTCACCTTTGGGATTTTAACGAGTCAAATTAAAATCACAGTGACCTACTCAATTTGTAATTTTTTTTTTTTTTTTTTTTTGGTTGCAGCCATCATTGTTGCTTGGCGGGCCGGGCTGGGGATTCGAACCCGCCACCTTAGGTGTATATGGCTGATGCCTTAACCGCTTGAGCCACAGGTCTTGATCATTCTCTTAGTCAGTACTGCCTTAATCAAATTCCCCAAAGTAAAGGGAAATCTAGCTTTTCCAACCAGAATACCCAGTATATTCCATATGTAAATTCAAATT
>NW_003852760.1:25416-29221 GCF_000181295.1 Otolemur garnettii
GCCACCTCAAATGCCTGGGCTCAAGTGATCCTCTTGCCTCAGCCTCCCGAGTAGCTGTGACTACAGGTGTACACCACCATGCCTAACTAGTTTTTCTGGGTTTTTTGTAGAGATGAGGTCTTGCTATGTTGCTCAGGCTGGTCTTGAACTCCTGGCTCAAGTGATCCTCCTACATTGGTCTCCCAAAGTGTCAGGATTACAGACATGTGCTATCATTTCTGGCCCAACTCAGTATTGTATCATAGATAGAAATCTCAGTATTTAATTTTTTTTCAAAAATAGTTTTACTTATTTTCAAATTTTATTCTTTTCCTAAATTAAGGGATGAAATATGAACAATGTGAACCATGGTAAACTCAAAGAAAAATAAATATTACTTTTTTAATCAAGAAGCTACTTTTTGGGGCCAGGTAGGATGGCTCATGCCTGTAATCCTAGCACTCTGGGAAGCTGACGTGGGTAGATTACTGGAGCTCAGAAGTTTGAGACCAGCCTGAGCAAAAGTAAGACCCTATCTCTAAAAAAAAATGAAAAAACTAGCCAGGTGTTGTATGGCTGGCACCTGTAGTCACAGCTACCTGGGAGGTTGCAGCAAGAGACTTGCTTGAGCCCAGGAATTTGAGGTTGCTGTGAGCTGTGATACCAGGGCACTAAACCCTAGGGCCACTGAGTGAGACTGTGTTTCAAAAAAGAAAAAAGGAAAAAAAAAAACTTTTTTTTCATGGCAGCCCTTCCAGATTTAGTGGAATATTTGTTCTAAAATTTAACCTCAAAGGTAAGTATTTAATTAACTAAATTAAAACCAAAGCCGAGGGTGGTGGCTCATGCCTGTATTCCTATCACTTTGGGAGGCTGAGGTGGGAGGACCAGTAGAAGCCAAGAGTTTGAGACCAATTTGGTGAGACTCTGTCTCTACAAAAAATAGAAAAATAATTAGCTAGGCATGGTAGCATATGCCTATGGTCTCAGCTACTCAGGAAGCTAAGCCAGGAGGATTCTTGAGCCCAGGAGTCTGAGGTTATAGTGAGCTTTGATGATGCCATTGCATGCCAGTGTGGGCAACAGAGTAAGATCCTGTCTCTAAAAATTTTGTTTTAAATAAAAGATTGAAGTAAAGACTTGCGATTAAGTTGCTTTGAGAATTATGTATGAGTTTGTGTCTTTCCCATCCTCTCCACAGGGTTTGTGCCTTACATTATTACTCCTTGCCATTTTCAAGAAAGCATTGCCAGCTCTTCCAATCTCTATCACCTTTGGGCTTGTTTTCTACTTTGCCACGGATTATCTTGTACAGCCCTTTATGGACCAATTAGCATTCCATCAATTTTATATCTAGCACATTTGCAGTTTGAATCCCATGGATGTTTCCTTTGACTATAATAAAATCTGGGGAGGACAAAGGTGATTTTCCTGTGTCCACATCTAACAAAGTCAAGATTCCCAGCTGGACTTTTGCAGCTTCCTTCCAAGTTTTCCTGACCACCTGCAGTATTGGACATTGGAAGGAGGTGTCTTTAGAAAATGGTTTTGAAAATTCTTCATCATGGTGGACCGTGTCCCTCGGTGCAAGACTACCAGATTTGAGGGACAAGGACAAGGAAATGTGATGGGCCAAGAAGTTGCTGTGCTCCCTCAACGGTTTGACCCTTGGTCACAGGGAGATTTTACCAACACTGGAGACACTCAGGACTACCATTACTAAGAGGTTAAATGAAGTGGTTTAAACCAAACAGGACTCTTCATCTTAAACTACATGTTGAAATCAACCCAATAAATCTATATTAATTGAATTCTGAACCTTTGCAGGAAGTGCTGTGAAGAGAATAGGCACCAACATCAAAATGGAGAGGTGGAAAGGGGCTCAAGTTTTCACTTCCAGACTTCTCTGCTGCAGATTTATTATTTTTAAATAAAAATTTTCCCCCCACTTTGAGTTAAGGCAGGTCTGTAGGTTGATTTGGACCATTTTTGCTCTCAAGGACTGAAACCCATTACTGTCTCTAGTAACCACTTTTTCCCTTGGCCAGCCTGAACTTGTCTGAGGTTGCTTTATTCTAGAAATATTAACTGCAGTTTCCAAATTCGGTAATTTATGAAAATAATGGAACTGTTGTTCAGCAGTTCCCTATCTTCCTTAAGTAAATTCTGTATTTTCCACCAAATTCTTAATTTTTAGATGTAATGTAGGTTCACTTGCCCCACACACTACCTCCTCTGTCCCTGTCCTTCCCTCCCTTCCCACACGAGCAGTCCTCTCCCACAGCAAGTAAGGCAGCTCTGTCATGGTAGCAGATGATCCTGGGATTGTAGTGCTTTATTCTTTGTATAATGCAAAGAATACGTTATGAATCAGTGCTGTCAGCCTTGCTGTCATAACTTTCTTCCATAGCAGATAGAATGTGTGCCCAAAGACAGAATTAAAGACGAGTAAAGTGGTTGGTGAAGCACTTTTGTCCTGGTTTTCCTTTTTTTTTACTACAACCCACTGTCACAGTAGGCCAGAATTTGAACTAATAGCCAAAAGCTGGTGGATTATAAGATTATGAGTTAGTCATATCAGTACAAAGCACAAGTTTGGAGAAAACTACCATTTCACTTGGTGAGCTGCAGGAGAACTTGGGGTCAGGAGAAGAACCAGCTGCCAAGAGGGAGAAAGAAGGTGCCTCCAACGCCTAAGGGGACAGAACGAGCTAATGATGTTAAGGAGGAGATCCAGGTTGTTCCTCAGAACTTCACAATGGGTGCTTTGTGGTCGTCTGTCTGCCTTCATGTTTCTGTCAATGCACCTTAGTGTGAATTGGGCAGCGGAGGTGCTGACTGGAGTTACTGTATTCAGTCTCCACACAGTTCAGTGCACAGAGGCATCCGCCAGAGGGACACGACACCTCTCTATGAAGCCTTGCTGGGGCACAGGCACAGCGATCACATTGTAAGCATTTGTGAGAAGCTTCATTTCTTCCTGTGGCTGGAACAAGGCTGGCTTTTCCTCTGTTAAATACAGTTGTCTCTCCCAGTCTGTCAGATGATCCGGTTTAGGGTTCTTCTGGGAGTTTACGGTATTTATTTTCTGTCACGAGATAGTTCTCCAAAGAAACTAACTAGGAGTAGCGTTCTTGTACCAACTTGTGTGTAAGTGAAAACTGGCAGATGGTAGGCAGTGGAGAGCAGGAAGAATAAGAGCTATGTAAAGGAGGAGTGGGGCTTGAGTCGTAGTTCTGTCGTCTCGCTTTGTGTTCTCCGTTTAGTCCCTTTATCCCAGGTTCATTCTTCCTCCCCTCGACGTGTGGCAGCAGGGGTATTGTCCTGAAAAAGCACAGCTACAACAAAGCCACCTGAACACCAATTTGTGGTTGGAAGCATTCTTGAGATTCCACATGTATCCTTCCTGACAAGTCTCCCCTCAGGAGAGGGCGTGTGTTTAACCCCCTCTTGTGTATTACCTCCCATGTAGAGGACAGTGACTCTCTTTCTGCCTGTGTGAGCACATCTCAGCCACACTGTAAGACAAGCACACAGAAAACCCATCTTATTTCTTAAAATCACTGGTCTCCAACCCAGAAAGTTTAAACATTCTTTTTCTTTTTTTTTGAGACAGGAGCCTCAAGCTGTCCCCCTGAGTAGAGTGCCATGGCATCTCAGCTCACAGCAACCTTCCTGCCTCTGCCTCCCAAGTAGCTGGGACCACAGGTGCCCGCCACAATGCCTGGCTATTTTTTTTCAGTTGCAGCCATCATTGTTGTTTGGCGGGCCCAGGCTGGATTCGAACCCGCCACCTTAGGTATATGTGGCTGGCATCTTAGCCACT
>NW_003852760.1:29241-30970 GCF_000181295.1 Otolemur garnettii
GTTGTTTGGCGGGCCCGGGCTGGATTCAAACCCGCCACCTTGGATGTACGTGGCTGGCGCCTTAGCCACTTGAGCCACAGGCACCAAGCCTAAACATTCTTTTTCGAATTAGTTCAGTCATTCTTGAAATAGCAAAATGCTGGTGTTTCACCATGAAAAACAGATTGTTACTGGTAGAAGAGCGGCAATTTCACAGAGTATGTGCCTTCATATACATAGGAGAAGGGCTGGCTGTGGAGCCAAGCAAACGCGACAGTAAAGTGTGACCAGTGAGCCAACCCTTTTATAAAAAGAAGGGCAGTAGGAGGAAAAGTAGCCACTATGTGTCTGCGTCTGACTGGCCTATAGAGTAAAGGGGATTTATGTACAGAATGTCACTACAATGCCTATGGGAATACTGATCATATTTGAAATATCTGTCAATTTTTTCCAGAGAGGAAGGGCTGGCCTTCCTCTTGGATTCTTGCTGTGTTAGTGTGTGGTCCTAGGGTCCATACCTGTCACTCTCAATGACTAAATTGCTCAGAAAAAATGGAGAGAGAGAAGCATTCTGAGAACCTAGAAGAAAATAGTCACAGTAAGCGATTTACTGATTATACTACAGAAGCAATAAGTAAAGGAATGGTGTTTTTACTTTTTTTTTGGAGACAGTCTCGCCCTGTTGCCTGTCTAAAGTGCAGTGGCATCATTGTAGCTCACTGTTAGCTGAAACTCCTGGGCTCAAGTAATCCCACCTCAGCCTCCTAAGTAACTGAGACTTAGATGTACACCACCATGCCTGGCTGATTTTTCTACTTTTTCTAGAGAAGGGATCTCACTATGTTGCTCAGACTAGTGTCAAACTCCTGACCTCAAGCAAACCTCCTGCCTCAGCTTTTCAAAGTGCTGGGATTCTAGGCATGAGCCACTGTCCTGACTTGTTTTTACCTTTAAACCCCTGGGTTCCATACTCGGCACCTGTGGCTCAGGTGGCTGGGGCGCCAGCCACATACACCTGAGTTGGTGGGTTTGAATCCAGCCTGGGCCCACCAAATAACAATGATGACTGCAACAAAAAAATAGCCAGGTGTTGTGGTCGGCCTGTAGTCCCAGCTACTTGGGAGATACAGCCAGGAGAGTCATTTAAGCCCAGGAGTTGGAGGTTGCTGTGAGCTGTGAAGCCACAGCATTCTACCCAGGGTGACAGCTTGAGGCTCTGTCTCAAAAAAAATAAACTCTTGGGTTCCTATTTTTTATTGTCCTTCTGATTTTAAATTCTCTTTCCATAATAGAAGCCCAAACAAAAATATTTTAGTACTTCTTTACTTGTCCTCAGATAATTCAATATATATATTCTTGGTCATGCTTGATAGAATGTGAAGTAAAAGTTAAACTACCAAATAAAATCTCCCAGGGTCAGACATCTACAGGAAGCCTCTGATCCCAAGCCCCAGAGCCAGCCTTTCTGTATCTGACCATCTATGATTGGAAACCACTGTAAAACGATTTGTTCAGTGTCCTCTGTCTTCCTGGCATGGCCCTGGAATCTAAGGATGCAAATATGAGTAAGATCCACTCAGAATGAAGCTGTAGTCTTGTTTTCTCGCATGTATATATGATATCTTTAACTTCTTTAAAATATTGGGTGTTTGTCAATAACCACTTTTCAGAGCTACTGTTACTGAGGGCTTATAAAATTGATGTTATAACGGCGATTTGATTCTTTTTTAAATCTTTTTTTTTTTTTTTT
>NW_003852760.1:31108-39933 GCF_000181295.1 Otolemur garnettii
AAAAAAAAAAAAGGAAACAATCCGTTAAGTACTCCTTTTTTTTTCAAATTTGCCTTTGGGTAGTCTATAAAGAACAGTCTGACCTACTATTCTCTTTACCTCCAAGAGTATTGTGAACACTAAATTTGGAAAGACTTGAAAATTGGACATTTGGTTTTGCCTTTAGGATGGAAACAATACTATAACATTCTAAGTGTGAGCACAGAAGTGATCTATGTGATCTTCTCACCTCTTTGTAAATTCCTGAAACACAGGAGATTAAAAACACTGGTTTCAGCTCTTCATGATGCTTGTTGAAATTGCCTGCCAGAGTGTACAAGGATGTCATCAGGCTTACGGCTCTGAGTCAGCCCCATGTCATCGTCTAATCAGTCCTCTCCTCTGATAGAAAGCATCTCAGATCCACGTAGTAAAAAGCACCCTAGGACTGAGATAAACCCCTTTCTCAAACACTAAAGCTGGCTCCCAAGGCCTTGGACAGGGGAACACCTCCTGGGTGCTGGGTCCACCCTGGGCCCTTGGATGTGGTGTTGGCATTTTCACTTGATCTGTATAGCTAGAAAGATTTCCCAGAAAGCAGTTTTCTTTTTGAAATACATAACTGTTGAAACTAGGCAGCCTCAAACTCAGCTGCACAGTGGCAAGTACAGGACTGTCTTGTTTGTGGTACGGTTGGAGGTGCTGGGATGAGAGTGTCAGCAGGGCCATTTACTCAAAACTGTCCACTGTCTGGCTGCTCCTGTGGACACAGCTTTGTACCTGATTCACAGACTGTGAATGCATCTTTTTTATAAACACCTTTCAAATTCAAATTCTTGGTGGGATATAATTTTAATAGATGATTGCAGATTTTCTTGTATTTGTCCACTTAATAAAAACTGCATGAATCCAACTGTGCTAGTTTTTTTACATGAAAGTATTACAGAGGTGGTCCTCAGGTTACGGATGAGATACATCCCTCAGAACTTCTTTAGGTCAGATTTCTACATAACTTGGATCCCTAATGAACAGTACATATGTGGTAATAATAACAATGTTATAATGGCTCATGTGGTAATAATAATAAGATGTACTATAATAATAATATCCCTGTACTGTAACATTAAGCTAAAGAAACAAAAACAATTGAGCTTGTTTTTAATTCCTATGCTAATAGGAATGTTACATTTATTTTAGTCTTCTAACAAAACCAATAACCTTTGTGTTTCAATAATTAATCCACTATGCTTCCTTTTTTTTTGAGACAGTCTCACTATGTCGCCCTTGGTAGAGTGCCATGGTGTCACCACTCACAGCAACCTCCACTTTTGGGCTTAAGCAGTTCTCTCACCTTGGCCTCCCGAGTAGCTGGGACTACAGACGCCTACCACAACACCTGGCTATTTTTTGTTGCAGTTGTCATTGGTTAGCTAGCCTGGGCTGGGTTCAAAGCTGCTAGCCTCGGTATATGTGGCTGGCCCTGCAACCACTGTGCTTCAGGGGCTGAGCCCATTACGCTTCCTTTTAATGATTGATGCTTTCACTGGAGCACTGTCCTTCACGTGTTCCATCATTCTCACCTTATCCTTTATGATTGTTCTGGTTCTTGAACAACAGGGCCTAATACTTTCCCATTGGATGATGCCATCTGGCCTTTCTCCAAACGCTTATTTCTACTTTCGTTTCCACTGTAATCACCTTTCTCTTCACTGCAGACCCACCTGGACTTGCAGTGGACTTTGCTTTGGCAGCATGGTCATAAGGAGAAACACAGACAGCAATAAAGTTAAGAGTAAAGTGACGCTGTCCATGAGTGACCTATAAACAATGAGACTGGCCACTAGCGTGAAGATGCTGTGCCAACAAACCCCTTACAGCATGCGGGTTTGTTAGAGTGCACAGAAGAGCCACGGGCGGTGGCTCACGCCTGTAATCCCAGCCCTTGAGAGGATGAGGTGGGTGGATTGCCTGAGCTCATGAGTTTGAGACCAACCTGGCAACAGTAAGACCCTGTCTCCAAAAAGTAGTTTGGCGCTGTGGTGGGTAGCTGTAGTTCCAGCTACCTAGAAGGCAGAGGCAAGAAAATAGCTTGAACCCAAGAGTTTGAGGTTGCTGTGAGCTAAGATGCCATGGCACTACCAAGAGTGACCAAGTAAGACTCTCTCAAAAAAAAAAAAAAAAAAAAGGCACAGAAAAAGCTACTTCCCAAATTAACTGATTCAATTGTTTATAAATTTTCCTATGGGGAGCCTTGGGAGCCTGTTTGTAAGTGCAGCATTGCCTCAAGTTGGGTTGTCCATAACCCAAGGACTCTCAAAATTATCTTAACAGTTAGAAGAAACAGTTTAGAAAGGGAAATGCATTGTTCCTGTTCTTCCCTCATAAAAGTGGTATGGATTGTAGCAGGCCATACCTCTGAAGGGTGCAGTGTTCTGTTTATATAATAAAAAGTCTCAAACAACAATTCTTTTTTTTTTTTTTTTCTTGAGACAGTCTCACTTGGTTACCCAGGCTAGAGCACCATGGCCTCAGCCTAGCTCACAGAAATCTCAAACTCCTGGGTTCAGGCAGTCCTCCTGGCTCAGCCTCCAAGTAGCTGGGACTATAGGCGCTCCCCACCACACCCGTCTAGTTTTCTATTTTTAGTAGAAATGGAGTCTTGCTCATGCTCAGGCTGGTCTCCCACTCGTGAACTCAAGGGGTCCTCCTGTGTCAGTCTCCCAAAATGCCAGGATTGTAGGTATGAGCAACCACACCCAGCCCCCAACAACTATTCTTAATAGTTTCAAAAAAAAAATTGTCTAGAAACTTACACATTAGTGTAAATAGTGTCAAATTATAAACTTACAGAGCATGTATATTGTAGTACAGTGCAGATAATTCTGTTATGGGTTATCTTAAATGATTATGTAAGTCACACTAGTGGAAAAGAGCAACATTATTTTTATTGATCTGGTGTAGCATAGAATGTCCTCTCCATTCTCAAACTCTACAAAACCTTTTTTCCCAAAAAGTGGATAACATACGCGATGTTGGGAATGATTAATCAGAAGTAAATTTGTACCAGGTAAACCATAGCTGGGCACTGTCTTCTGCAGGTGAGCTCTTGGCCACGTAGCTGAGGGCCTCGGGAAGCAGGAAGCATTGGTTTGCTCCTTTTGGAACCAGAGGCATCATTTGTTTTCATGAATATTTTAGGCAGTGTCGCTAGAGTCTGCTACAGAGGCAGAGGTGTGAGGGTTTGTCCACATCAGGGAAAGGTTTCTGATTTTTAAGCGTCCTGACAATGGTGCTCTTGATGAGAATGAGGAAGGAACTTGAGCAGGGTTGAGAAGCAAGAGTAATGAGGCTGGAATCCTCCATCACTAGGTGAGCACCAGAGCTTCCTGTCCACCCGCCCCACTCCACTCTCCACAGGGACTCTTCCCTGTGCTGCCTGGTGAGTAGCTTTGGGTCTGGTTGACAGTGAAATGACAGCATATTTGTGAACAGTAAGTACAGTGTTCACTTACATCAGTTAAAGGGGAATGCAGTGGAAAGAGGTCCATAAAGAAAAGACTTAAGGTCAGAGTTTTCTTCAGAAACCAAAGTTGTGAACCAGGTTTGGAAAGAAGGGAAGAGCCCTAATTGGCCGGGAAGGCAAAGAATATATATTTTACAAAAAAAAAAAAAAAAAATCAGGAAGGAAGACGTATTTGAGAGACACCCACATCCTTGGGTTTTGAATAAATGTGATGATTTTCCAGAAGGAAATCTGATTAGCTGTCAAACCTGTTTCTACTTTGACTTAGCATATACCTCCTTTGGCTCAGCACCTGTGGCTCAAGTGGCTAAGGCGCCAGCCACATACACCTAAGGTGGCGGGTTGGAATCCAGCCCGGGCCCGCCAAACAACAATGATGGCTGCAACCAACAAAATAGCCAGGCGTTGTGGTGGGCGCCCGTGGTCCCAGCTACTTGGGAGACTGAGGCAGGAGACTCGCTTGAGCCCAGGAGTTGGAGGTTGCTGTGAGCTGTGATGCCATGGCACTCTACCCAGGGGGACAGCTTGAGGCTCTGTCTCAAAAAAAAAAAAGAATATACCTCCTTCACTGAATGACTTGCAGAAGCTGTGGAGGAAAGTGGCCCAGGGGCCTTGCAGCTCGTGGAGTCTCTTACGGCTGATGCAGATGACTCTCTTGCATGACTGGTCTACGCCGGGTGTGCTGTGCCCACTGAAGGGCACAGGCTGGGGAGAGCCTCAGTTCTTGGGAGAAAAGATGACATACTCTTGCTGCCTCTTTTTTTTTTTCTAAAATGATTTGAATTATGTAGGACATAATCAGGCTTCCTCAAACTATGGCCCACGGGCCGCATGCAGCCCGCTTAGTACATTTATCCGGCCCGCCGGGTGTTTTTGCCACCACTGCCTATCCTGCTTAGCAGCCGACTCATCCCAGGGCCCGCAGTCTGGCCCTCCAATGGACTGAGGGACAGTGAACTGGCCCCCTGTTTAAAGAGTTTGAGGACCCCTGATGTAGGGTTTGGTACAGACTCTATGTAACCCAAAGTCAATTCTCATGGAAAAGAGAAAAGGATTATTTTACCTTTACAGGGTAAACCCTCAGAGTACCTCAAAGTAGACCTGTAGGTAAAATTCTGGTAATGATTAGTTTTCATAGGCAGCAGGCTAAGCTCAAAGCTGAATGCACTCTTAACACTGAAAAGTGGAAACAGAGCCATGTGCAGCAGCTCAAGCCTGTAATCCTAGCACTCTGGGAGGCTAAGGTTGGTGGATTGCATGAGCTCACAAGTTCAAGACCAGTCTGAGTCAGAGCGAGACCTTGTCTCTAAAAAATAGCCAGGCGTTGTGGAGGGGCCTGTAGTCCCAGCTACTTGCGAGGCTGAGGTAAGAGAATCGCTTGATCCCAAGAGTTTGAGGTTGCTATGAGCTATGACGCCATGATGCTCTAACGAGAGCAACAGAGTGAGACACTGTCTCAAAAATAAAAAAGTGGAAACAGGGCCAAGTGTGGCAGCTCATGCCTATAATCCTAGCACTCTGGGAAGCCAAGGCAGGTGTAGTACCTGAGCTCAGGAGTTCAAGACCAGCCTGAACCAAGAGCAAGACCCCATCTCTACTCAAAATCGAAAAACTAGCCGAGCATTGTGGTGGGTGCTCCTGTAGTTCCAGGTACTTGGAAGGCTGAGACAAGAGGACTCTCTGCTCAAGCCCAAGATTTCGAGGTTGCCGTAGGTAGGCTGAGGCCACAGCATTCTACCCAGAGCCACAGAGTGAGACTCACTCTCTCAAAAAAAACCTGGAAGCAACACTTAACGATCTTAATGTTTTCTTATTCCTCAATTCAGTAGAACCTCTGTAAGTTGACCATGCAAGGGACTATAATAAACTGGTCAACATACAGAGGTGGTCAACATGAGGAACAATGCCTACAGTACCCACATGTACATGTGGCACACGTCCAGTCTATGGAAATTAGAGGAGCTTAAGGACGTGGCCTACTATGAAGGTTCTACAGAATATTCCACTATCTGTTAGTACCTGAATTTAACTGCAGTCTTTAAGGGCTAATGTATCTCTATTCAGTGGCCCTCACAGTGAGGGACACAAATCACTGAGGAGAAAACTGAGGAGAGATTTTTATGAACTTTATCTTCCACTCAGGTTTGCAAAGATTTTTCTGTATTCTAATTAGATTTATCTACATAGGCCATAAAATACCATTAAACCTGATTGTTCAGTGAGATGAGTGGGTTTTAACTTATGTGGGCTAGATGTGTGATTTATGATTTGTTGGTATGAATGTATGATTTCTTCAGACTTTTTATGATGCTGAAATGGTTTCTGTTCAATCTTTCTGCTTTGGAGGCCTTGTTTTGGCATCCCCTAACCCAGCTTCTCCCACCCACTTTCTCCCAGTTCAGGGATCTTCTCTGTAAGAACCCAGCGGGAAGGTCATCTAGCTAAAAAAATTCACGCATCCCAGCACAAGGGGAGGGTTTTTTATACTTTGGGGAACTGGCGCAGGGCTGATCATAGTCGCACAGTGAGGGAGGAGGCCGAAGGGAGGTTGCCAGGGTGTCTGCCTTTGCTTTGGTTTATTTCACATCTCCCTAAGGCGAGGCTGGTAGAGCTGGGCCTACTTCACATCTCGTAAATGTGGCTTCTCTTGGTTCTCAGGCTATTTCTGTTGGGCTTCCAGAAGTTAATTCCATGGATATTTGTTAAGGGCCTTCAGCCATTGACAATGCTGAAAGTGAAGCCAGTCTGCCAGGTTAAAGTGCTATTGGTGGTACAGGCCTTGGCAGTGGTGATGCCCTCTAAGCCAGGTGCCCCTATTGTATCCAGTGGACCCAGTCTGATGGCCACAGCTGCTCACTCAAGGGAAGAGACAAGAAGCTGAGTCCTCTCTCTGTCCACACATGGCAGGTCATTCTCTGGGGAGACTCTTCTAACTGGCAAGGACTGGAATTTCCCCTTTTCCCTTTTGTGCTATCGATAAGTTCACAAGGTAAGTCATAGACCTATTACAAGTGATTACCCACCTTTTGTCATTAAAGATACAGAATAACAGGGCAGCGCCTGTGGCTCAGTGAGTAGGGTGCCAGCTCCATATACCGAAGGTGGTGGGTTCAAACCCAGCCCCGACCAAACTGCAACAACAACAACAAAATAGCTGGGCGTCGTGGCAGGCGCCTGTAGTCCCAGCTACTCAGGAGGCTGAGGCAAGAGAATTGCCTAAGCCCAAGAGCTGGAGGTTGCTGTGAGCTATGATGCCACCGCACTCTACCAAGGGCACCAAAGTGAGACTCTGTCTCGAAAAAAAAAAAAGATATAGAATGACACCTCAGATTCACCAAGGCCCTCCAAGCATTTGGTAATTATTGGGTGAATTGATTCTGTTAAGTCGAACACAACTTAAATAAAAGATCATATGAAAGGAGGCCTGTTCCACATCTTGGCTGGAGCTAGAGCGCCATGGAGCCATGGAAACGAGGCCTGGTGCTCTGCTGCCTTGACACCTAGCCGGGAGGAGATGGGCTGTCTCTCTTCCTGACAGGCTCCAGCTTTCCAGAGTTTCCTGGTCGGGAGGAGGGTAAGGCCTTGCCACCCCGTCAAAGAGCCCCTGCCCCAGGACTAGAGGCAAGTCTGGGCCCATTTCCCCACTGGGAACTTGGCCAGCCCAGATGTTTCCTGAAGCTCCTCCCTCGCCTTTCCTTCCCTTCTCATTTTTTCTCACCCTCCAAGCCCTTCCCTTGCCAGATTTCTTTACCCCAGGATTCTGCCTCAGGCTGGGAGGGGCCAAAAACCTGACTCTTCCCTCCCTGGGTTTGACATTCCTAGGTCTTCCCCCTCCCACCTTTGTCTGCAGACTCTGGCTCTCTGGAAAAGGAAGCTGGGTAGCCAGCAGAAGAAAAAGTCTCCATCACAGATGAGGGGAGGCAACGATCCAAGTACAGATTGTGGGGACACCCTGCCACCCCTGCCCTCTGGGGAGCTGGGCTGCCTAGGGTCCTGGGAGCTGCCGGCTGGCTTTTGGGTGAGTCAGTGTTACTGCAGTGGGTGGGCGAAGGGTCAGCAGAGGGGATTTGCATGCAGCATAATGTGTGTGGGAACATTTTGAGTAAGAACAAACATTAACCAACTTCTGCCCTTGTTTACAAGGATGTGCTGAAATCTACAGACCTTATGTCCTTAAGAGACTGGGTGTTTATAAATGGTGTGCAGGACTCAATCCAAACAGGATTCCTCCCCCAGGGCATGTTTGTGCTGAGAGCTAGAGAAACGTGTGGGTTTGTCCTAGAACCGGTCACCACATCAGTACACTTAACTGTCATCATTGAATGCAGGAGGAATAGAGGATAGCGTGGGTTTTGTTTTTTGAGACAGGATCTGTTTCCATCACCCTGACAGCTGGACTGCAGTGGCATCACTGTAGGTCACTGCAGCCTCCAACTCTTGGGCTCAAGTGATCTTCCTGCCTTATCCTCAGCCTCCTGAGTAGCCTGGACTATGGGCATTCACCATCACACTTGACTAATTTTTTTTGGTAGTGATGGAGTCTCATCATACTGCCCAGGCTGGTCTCAAACTCCTGGCCTCAAGCAATCCTCCTGCTTTGACCTGACAAAGTGCTGGGATTATAGGCATGAGCTAGGACATGGGGCTAATAGTATAGTTCTTAATACTTATCCTCACTTGACCAAGAAAAAACCCAAAGGAAGGCACTTGCCCCATAACTAAGGTGACCAGATTTTAACTTTGGTAAAGCAGGACACCATTGCCTGAAGGTGGTTCTTAATTAAAAATTTGGTCTATATGGAGCAACAAAAATTTTCAAAGAATGCAAACATAGTATTGTAATTTTTTTTAATTTCAACATAAGTACAATTTACAAACATAATACATTTTTAAAAATTATGTACAGTATTATTTTATTCTTTGGCATATTTCTCATTTGAGTGAATTTTTTTTAGTAGATTGCTACATTGTTTAAAAGGTCATGAAATTTTTCACAAGAATTTGTTAAATGATATTTCACACGTAAAATGGCTTTCAAAGTCTCAACACTTAATTGTGATTTTTCTGATGTCCACACTTTATTTACCGTAGAAAACATGGGTTCAGTCTCAGTATTAGTTTCTGGTAAGGACAGCGTGTATCCCACAATTTTTAGTGCGTTATCGTATGGAGCATGGTTTGTTTCAAAATGATGAAATATTTCTAACAATTTGTTCTTTATTGTGATTTTTGGTGATGCCCAAGATTTAAACTTTTCCTTATCAATATATTTTTTTAATAACGATACCTCGTAAGTCATAAGTGTGACTTTCAAGGCCGGCAC
>NW_003852760.1:41939-48678 GCF_000181295.1 Otolemur garnettii
AAAAAAAAAAAAAGAGAAGCCAAATCTCAGAGGTGGGCAACATAGGCCTCATATCTACAAAAAACCCCCCAAAAACACAAAATTAGCTGGCTGTGGTGGTACACACACCTGTAGTCCCAGCTACTTGGGACACTGAGGCAGAAGGATTTCTTGAGTCCAGGAGTTTAAGACCAGCCCAAGCAACACATTGAGACATTGTCTCTACAAAAAATAAGTGTGCACCTGTGGTTCCAACTACAGGAGGCTAAGGTGAGAGCATTGCTTGAGCCCAGGAGTTGGAGGCTGCAGTTAGCTATGATTTGGCCACTGCTTTCCAGCCTGGGGAATAGAGTGAGACCCTGTTTCTTAAAAAAGATGTACTTTAGGGTGGCACCTGTAGCTCAGTAGGTAGGGTGCCAGCCCCATATACTGAGGGTGATGGGTTTGAACCCAGACCCAGTCAAACTGCAACAAAAAAATAGCCGGGCTTTGTGGCAGGCACCTGTAGTCCCAGCAACTTGGGAGGCTGAGGCAAGAGAATCGCCTAAGCCTGGGAGTTGGAGGTGGCTGTGAGCTGTGCAACGCCATGGCACTCTACGGAGGGCGATAAAGTGAGACTCTGTCTCTTTAAAAAAAAAAAGAGGTGTACTTTAAAGGCCAGGCATGGTGGCTCACACCTGTAATCCTAACACTGGGAGGCTGAAGCAGGTGGATTGCCTGAGCTCACAAGTTCAAGACTAGCGTGAGCAAGAGCAAGACCTTGTGTCTAAAAATAGCTGGGCATTATGGTGTGCATTTGTGATCCCAGCTACTTGGGAGGTTGGGGCAAGAGGATCGCTTGTGCCCAACAGTTTGAGATTACTGTGAGCTATGACCCCATGGCACTCTACCAAGAGCAACAAAGTAAGACTGTCTCAAAGAAAAAAAAAATGTACTGGGTGGCACCTATGGCTCAAGGAGTAGGGCGCTGGCCCCACATACCAGAGGTGGTGGGTTTAAACTGGGCCCTGACCAAAAATGGCAAAAAAAAAAATGTACTTTAGTAACTTCTAAAATCTGAAAAATTCACAATTCTCTTGGCCCCAAGAGTTTCTGATAAGGGATTGGGATCTGGAGAGATACACACACATACATGCATATCTATATATACACAGTAGAACCTCTGTAAATTGACCATCCAAATATAACAAACTGGTCAACATATGGAGGTGGTCAACATAAGGATTTAGGTCTATTGTACTGATATGTACATGTGGTGCATGTCTGGTCTATGAAAATTAGGTCAACTTAGGGAGGTGGTCACCTATGGAGGTTCTACTGTATCTGTGTATATATGTGCAATGAGCTCATAGTGATATAAAAGCTATAAAAATAAAGAACTTAGACCTAGTTTTATGCCTGTATATCTTTAAGTGGCATTACATTTTAAAATACGGCTCCAAGATTACAGGTCCCAGTGTTATTGAAGCTGGAGAAACACCACAAAAACATTAGGTTAGTTCCACATCATTTAAATCCAGCTGTGGGAAGTCTGTTCTAGAATCATGAGGTGCTGGCCCTCTGACTCGCTATGTTGTTTCCAGCTTTTGGCATAAGGCATGAGTTGCCTCTCAGTGTCTGGGCTGGGAACCATCCAGCCCCAGGAGTGTGGTGAGGGGGTGAGACTAAGAGGAAAGGATTTCAGGAGTCCTGGCTGCTGGCCTCTGGGGCTACCAATCCAGGGCCCCCTCTCTGACAGCCTCCCAGGGACAGCAGCAACAGAGTCTGGCATGCAGGGTCCACAACAAGAGAACAGGAACTTGCCTGTACTCTGCAACCATCAGAGGCACCAGCTTGGCTGCAGTACACCAGGTTGGCTCCGGAGGCCACAGTACCTACCCTGAGTGGTGAGGTCCAAAGACGCTCCCAGGCTGGCTCCACATCCACACTGACCTGAGTGGGGTGTGGGCCCTGAGCCCCCTCCCACTTGGGTAAGCCAGGAGGGCTTTTCATACCAGCATCCTTAACATCTCAACCAGTGTCTCCAGAGGAGACTGGAGCCAGGTCCTTGGAGAAGGGGTTGTGTGTGTGTTATCATGTGAAGAGGGGGTGAGATATCTGGGAGCCAGGTGGGGAGCCAGGCAGGAAGCGTGGTCTGGAAGGCCCCTTCCTTCCCTGCATATCTAGTCTTGCTGCTCTCCCTTCACCTCAGCCTCCTCCCCATGCCCTCTCCCAAGATCTAAATTGAGGTTGGGGCAGGTGGGTCGCCATGTCTCTGAGGAGGTAGCCAGGATTCTTGTTCTTTCTCTCTGGATGGTCCTCTGTTTGTGGGAAGGGGCCGGGAGTGCTATATTTTTGTCCCAGCTTTGAGGATGAAAGTCCATTCCAAAGGGCCAAGTGGCTTATCTTACGACAGCTACTTGTCAGACACACTGAACACTGGATTCTCGCCCCATTGTTTTGCTTGGCGTTTCAAAGAGCTGATGTGGACATGGCAACAAGAGGGAAGAAGAGGACTGAGGTGGTGTCTGGAGCAAGCACAGCGTTAGGAGGGGCAGCCTGGCACCAGGTGTTTCAACCTCCCCTCCATCCCCAATGTGTGAGTGAAAAAAACCAGGGAAATGATGTGATGGAAGGTGGGGAGAAGTGAGTGAAATAAAAGTAGAAATCCTCAAATATGGAGCATCCTTTCTTCCTTTTGGATTCTTGGTGGGTGGTAGTCTAGGTTCTGTGACTTTTATAGTAGAAATACTTGAATATTTCAATTATAAGATTCATTTTAGTCTAAATTAACAAATACAGCACTTGAATGTAATCCCCCACTGCTGTAAACTCCCCAAGGGCAGGGACCATCTGGTGTGCTGACGCCCAGGCCTGGGAAAGCCGGCTGTGTGCCTCTTCCCAGCTCCATGTCTAATGACATCACCTTAGCAGCTTGTCAACAGCCAATCCCACTCAGCAGGGAGCTGGTGGTTAAACTTTCACCACCTCTGGACAAGTCTGTCCTTAGCTATCGGCACAGAGTAGGCATTCAAATATTCAAGGAATGAATAAACAAATGAATAGCCAGGTGTGGTGACTCATGCCTGTTATTCTAGCACTCTAGGAGGCTAAGGAGGGAGGATCATTTGAGTTCAGGAGTTCAAGCTTAGCCTAAGCAAGAGTGAGACCGGTCTCTAAAAAATAGAAAAATTAGCTGGGCACCTTTAGTCCCAGCTACTTGGGAGGTTGAGGTTGCTGTGAGCTAGGCTGAGGCCACAGCAGTGTAGCCTGGGAAATAGAGTGAGACTCTATCTCAAAAAAATAAAAAGAAAAAAAATGAACAAAACCTCCCTCCCCCCCCCTCAAAAAAGAAGAAGAGAAGTGGGCATCCTCTAAGTTCAGTTTAGGGAGAGTTTAACAAACGCCAGGTGTGAGGTGCTGCAGAGAGCTGGTGGATGTTTGTTTCCTGGGCTTCCCATGTGGGGACACTGCCATTTCTTTTTTCTTGTGGGGATTCTCCTATGGAGGTAGATTCTACAAGGACCACTTAAGGTTTTTATGTGTAATTTGACTGAGTCCTTTTTGTGGCATGCAACCAAGTGCCCCATGGGTCAGTTCAGGTCCTCTGAGAAGCAGATTCCAAGATGGGATTAGATGTGGAAGAGATTTGTAGAGCAAGAGCCTGTGAGGGCACCAGGGAGGGAGCAGGGTGCAGAGCCTTCCACATGTGGCTCCCTGAGGCTGGAGGCTGCTAATCAACTGTGCTTCTCCAAAGCCTATCCTGGGGCACAACTTCAGGCCTCTACAGACCTCTGGTGTGGGGCATAGCCATGAAAAAGACAGATCTCTGCCCTTGCAAACTTCAGAGTTTAGAGGGAGAAAAAGAGACAAAATATAGTAGAAACTCTGTTAGTTGACCACCCAAGGGACTATAACAAACTGGTCAACATGAGGAACTAGTGGTGTACTGTACTGGTATATACTTGTGGTGTATGTCTGATCTCTGAAAATTAGGTCAACTTGAGGTGGCCACTGTAGAAAGGTGGAGATTCTACTGTGTATCACAATAGTCGTTTGAAGGTGCTAGGGCAACCCCTGGCACCATGAGAGAGCAGTTGCAGAAGTTAGGGAAGGCTTGAAAGGCAGGAATCCTAGGAGCCCTAGGATGTTCTCTCTCTCCTCCTTCTCTCCCTCCCTCCCTCTTTCTCTCCCTCCCTCTCTCCCCTCTTTCCAGCTTTCAATCCCAACTCAACCACACAAAGAGATCTGGCCACTCTTTCCTAGCATTGTCCCTTGATCTGCCATCTGCAGAAACAGGATCACAATGTAGAGAATTGAGGACACAGGTGAGGAGAGCCTATATGGGGCAGAAGAAGCTAACTTTTATTCAGCACCTAGTAGGAGCTTTATGGAAGCCAGTTACTTCTCTACCCTGTGTGAAGCTCCAGTGAGCAAGCAGAGGTTTTAGGAGGTGGCATGACTCTCCCAGGTTCACACACAAGCAGCACAGTGGGTTTTGGCACAGGTCTGTCTGCCTCCCAGACTGCTCCTTCTGCTACCCTAACCCCACATGGAAGGGGGGTCTTTGGTGCAGCCAGTGTGTGGTATAGGGCCAGTGCAGGGGGACTTTATAAGGGGAAGGAAGGTCTTACTCCTTTTAGTCTCTGGAATCTTCTTTCTTTTTTTTTGAGACAGAGCCTCAAGCTGTTGACCTGGGCAGAGTGCTATGGCATCACAGCTCACAGCAACCTCCATCTCCTGGACTCAAGTGATTCTCCTCCCTCCACCTCCCAAGTAGCTGGGACCACAGGCGCCCGCCACAACGCCTGGCTATTTTTTGGTTGCAGCCGTCATTGTTGTTTGGCGGGCCTGGGCTGGATTCGAACCCTGCAGCTCAGGTGTATGTGGCTGGCGCCTTAGTTACTTGAGCCACAGGCGCCAAGCCTGGAATCTTCTTTCTAAACTCCCGTATTTTTTTTTTTTTTTTTTTTTTGAGACAGAGCCTCAAGCTGTTGACCTGGGCAGAGTGCTATGGCATCACAGCTCACAGCAACCTCCATCTCCTGGACTCAAGTGATTCTCCTCCCTCCACCTCCCAAGTAGCTGGGACCACAGGCGCCCGCCACAACGCCCAGCTATTTTTTGGTTGCAGCCGTCATTGTTGTTTGGCGGGTCCGGGCTGGGGATTCGAACCCGCCACCTTAGGTGTACGTGGCTGGCGCCTTAGCCGGTTGAGCTATAGGCGCCGAGCCTAAACTCCCGTATTTTTATGCACCAGTTATGTACTGGGTACTGTGCTCACATCTCTGTGAGGTGAGCAGAGGAGAACATGAGGCTTGGAGAGAAGTTACTACCCAAATCAGTAATTGGTATAGCCTGGGTGGAGGGTCTGTGGTTGCCCCTTATTACTGTGGGTGGATCCTGCTGCCCCAACCTCTGGTCCTCTTTGTAGGGGAAGCAAGCTTAAGAAGTCATGGGTCGGGTGTCTGAGAAGGGATCACAGAAAAACAGGAACAGATCAGGAAAGTGAACTTCTTGGCTCCAGCTGCACCCACCACACAGCAGGAGAAGCATTTTCCTCCCACTTAACAGGGGACCTTTGACCAAGCTCAGAAAAGTCCCAGCTGGTGGGGGAAGGGAGTGCAGCGTTTTGAATTGAGGAAACTATTTTCCTTTTCTAGAGAGGCTCTGGGTAATTCCACTCCCCAAGCTTTCTCTTTGCCTAGGAATTCACACACAGCTCCCCAGGGACCCCTACTCTAGCTGCTGCTCCTCCCCTCTTCATAGATAGGTAAGAAATGGGCCTGATCAAACTGGTCCTGGCTTTTTGTTTTGTTTTGTTGTTGTTGTTGTTTTTTATTTTTTATTTTTTTGCTAGTCAAGTAAAACAGTGGAAGTGGAGAAGGAGCAAAGGAATGTAACTGGCTGTGATCAATTAGTTGTAAACAACACTGCACAGACCAGCTGGCTCTGTTTTAATCAGCATTTTGCATAAGCTTCAATGGTGGCTCAAGAGGACCAGCTGGGAGTGGAGTTCTTAAGAGGGGCTGAGCTCCCCACTGGTGGATTTTCTCCGCCAAAATGAGGACAGGAGATGATTTGTGCCAGGGCAGGCACAGGGCTGAAGACAGAAAAGGGTGGGGGAAGGGAACCAGCGTTGGTGACCTCCCCCCTCCCAAGTGCATAGAGCCAATGACATTTTCCTGAAAGAGATGGCAGGCAAAGAGTACCTTGGTTGAGGAAAAGAAGGAAAACCAAGAAAGGTTAAGTTTATCATATTTACTGAGTCCCTATCTAGACACCAACTAGTTCGTGCCTTGGGCTCAGGCAATTGGGATGCAGCCCTGCCTTACTCCTGGGAAGCTTACAGCTGAGTCAAGGAGATTCCCGCTGTGTGATACAGAAGGGAACTAGAGGCAGAGCCAGAGACTGCAGGAGGATAGATTATGTCAACTCTGGCTGGGGGCATGGGCTCAAGACTCCAAAAGAAGTGACATTTGGGGCTGCTCCTCATATGCTCAGTGGGTAGGGCGCCAGCCACAAACACCGAGGCTGGCAGGTTCGAACCCCGCCCAGGGCCAGCTAAACAACAATAACAACTGCAACAACAACAACAACAACAACAACAAAAAAAGCCGGGTGTGGGCTGCGCCTGTGGCTCAGTGAGTAGGGCACCAGCCCCATATACCAAGGGTGGCGGGTTCAAACCCAGCCCTGGCCAAACGGCAACAAAAAACATAGCAGGGTGTTGTGGCAGGCGCCTGTAGTCCCAGCTACTTGGGAGGCTGAGGCAAGAGAA
>NW_003852760.1:49442-61435 GCF_000181295.1 Otolemur garnettii
GGCACCGACGGAGCGGCCCCGCCAGCGCAGCGCTCACTGAGCTCCCTGAGCAGGTAGGAAGGCAGAGGGACAGGGAACTGGCGGGCGCCTGGCAGCAGGGACAGCGCACCCCGGGGCTTCTGCAGGAATTTGTTCCTGCTGGCTCTTGGCGACTAGATTTAGGAGAAAATGGGGGGCCTAGAAGAGACCCCACCTCCGGCTTCTTCCTCCGAGATAGGCGCAGGGCTCAACCACCGCTGGGCATCGTGCACCCCACACCCCCCAGCCGGGATGGGAGGTCGTTGGAGGAAAGGAGACGGGCCGCGGGGCTGGCGCTGGGCAGCCTCGGACTTTCCTTCGTCGGACGCCGTTCCCCATGCGTCGCCGGGGTGCCCCTGGGGACATGGCCTGGCGCGCCCAAGTCCGGAAGCCCACGCCTCAGCCAGCACCTTCCCAGCCACCTCCCGGGACAGCACCTCTCCGCTCTCGAGGGGTGCACCGGACGCGTTCCTGGGCTGGGGACGCGGGGCGCGTGGAGAAGGGCGTCGTGCTGGCCTCCACGGTCCGGGGGTCAGTTGGGGACAGTGCGGGGTGAGGCGCAGATGGGCTCGGTCGGCGTCCTCTCTCCTCCCTCCATCCCCACCCCCTCTCGTCCTCTCGTCCCCACACCCGCTCCTGGCCGCCGTCCCCAAACGCCGCGCCCCGCCCGCCGCGGTCGGCCCGAGTTCAGCACAGACGCTGTGTCTGGATCACGACGTCCAGGCGGCCCACCCTGAGTGCCCGGGCCACCCGGTCCCTGCCTTCTGGCGGCAGAAGGAGGTCGAGGACGCACGGCCCGCGGAGTAGCCCAGTGGCCAGATCCAGGGTTGTTGGGCAGGTCGTTTGCCACCTGATGAATTTAAAACAACTGAACTATTCAGGCTCTGGGGACTTTGGAATTGCAGATCTGGGCTCTAGTCCAGTGTAGCAGTGGTGTGCTGGGATTAATTCTCAGTAGAATTCTTTCCTCCGGTCCTCTCTTCAGTCTCGCCCTCCTCAGTCGTGCTCACCGACCCCGTCCGTATTATCCCTATAGCTGCGCCCCCTGGCGCACGCCTGCTGTTCCCTGCGCTGCCCCAGACACAGAGAGGGAAGGGCCTCCGGCAGCACCCCTCCCGTTCCCCACCCCCAGGAATCAGAAAAATAATGACTAAATGAATTACTGTGCCAAATTAAGGAGTGTGTACGTCATCCAATGTGTCCGGTTACATTTTGCTGAACGTGGTTTGTGTACGCTGTTTTATTCTCATAAACTGAAGTCATTTTATACTTAAAAAAATTAGAACATTGGCAGAAACAGATTTTAAATTTGAAAGATACAAGTCAGTACTTGTATAATGTTTTGTGCTGAAATTCGCATATGTCGTCACTCGGACACAGTGACATGCACACATACTGCACAGTGTGTGCAGACCCTGCACCCCGTGCACACAGGAAACCGAGTGAATATGTACACCCGGCTGCATTCAGGCCTGCTGTGCACACCCAGCAGCACACACTGTGTGCCTGCACACCGAACTCCACCCAGACCCTGCACACACGCTGCTCATGGAGCTGCCCTGTGCAGAGGAATGCTGGCTTGGGTTTAAAATAGGATAACAAGCCCAGTGTGGTGGTCCATGCCTGTAATCTAAGCACTGTGGGAGGCCAAGGCTAGAGGACGATTATACTCACACACACATAAGAAATTAGCCAGCTGTGGTGGCGCGAGCCTGTAGTCACAGCTGATTGCAGGCAGAGGCAGGAGGGCCACTTGAGCCCAGTAGTTTGAGGCTGTAGTGAGCTATGATGATGCCACTGCACTCTAGCCAGGGCAACAGACGAAGATACTGTCTCCAAAAAGAAAAAAGGTACTGGCTCGGTGCCCATAGCTCAGTGGTTAGGGCGCCGGCCACATACAGCCAGGCTGGTGGGTTCAGCTGGGCCTGCTAAACAACAATGACAACTACAACAAAAAAATAGCCGGGTTTTGTGGTGGGTGCCTATAGTCCCAGCTACTTGGGAGGCTGAGACAAGAGTTTGAGGTTGCTGTGAGCTGTGATGCCAGAGCACTCTGCCAAGGGCGACATAGTGAGACTCTGTCTCCAAAAAAAAAAAAAAAAAATACAATCAACATTTCGAAAACATTTGTGTGTAAAAGTGTCTTGAGAGATTTTCATCTTTTTAAGAAAACTCTGTATTACGAGTTTCTAGCAGTCTGGGAGGCCGAGGTGGGAGGATCCTTTGAGCTTAGGAGTTCCAGACCAGCCTGAGCAAGAGAGAGACCCAGTCTCTACTAAAAAATAGAAAAACCAGACAGATGTTGTGTGTGTGGGGGGGTGCCTGTAGTTCCAGCTGCTCAGGAGGCTGAGGCAGGAAGATCACTTGAACCCAGAGTTTGAGGTTGCTGTAACCTAGGCTGATGCCATGGCATTGTAGCCTGGGCAACAGAGTGAGACTATCTCAAAAACAAAATAAGAAACAAAACAGTGAGTCTAATGACTTAGATTCTGAACTTTCAGTTTTTCAAGGACATAGAAGTATTTTTAGTTGCCCTCTGTTTTCTTCTGGAACCCTGAAACAAGTTGTTCCTAAACTTCTGCCAGTTGTCTACAGCTCTGCCTGTGCTGCAGCGCGCGCACACCTTGTTCACCCTGCACCGCGCACCCCAGCGCCAATCCCCAGGTCACCTGTAGGCCTGGGCAGGGCGGGGGTTGGACTGGCCTGCGCCTGCCTTCAGGACAGCTGTTGTGCCCCCGGCTGCCACAGGCCAGGTGGCGCCCTGACCCTGCCTATGTCCCCATCAACCCTCTAACCCCTGGCCTCTCCCACAGGCAGAGATGCGACTGCTCCTGCTGCTGCTGCTGCTGCTGTCCCCGGTGCCCGCATCCGCGGTAAGTGGGCCCCGTCCTGTCCCTGGAAGGACCCTGTGTGGGAGGCAGGCAGAAGACCCGTGGGCCCCTGCCTGGCTGGAGCCTACCAGCTGAGCGCCTTCAGAAAGGGCTGGGACCCGAAGCCAGCTAGCCAGGGTGCAGGCTGTAGGAATGGCACTTTGTCACCATCTTCTCCCTCCAGAAGATGGTAGGTGCACTTCCTGAAGGAGCAGTTAATGCTGGTCCCAGCAGTGGACTTCCAAGGTGGAAGGACAAGTGTGGACAGTGCTGGGACCAGCCAAGGACCAGCCCATCCCACCAGCCACCTGTGACATGCCTAGAACCAAAGGAAGCTTCAGAGGTGTGGGGTGGCAGTCATTTTGTGTCACCTTGGGATCAGCACTAGAGCAGGACTGTCTAATAGAAACTTCTGAGGTGATGGAAGTGTTCTCGTGTCTCTGCTAGTCAACAGGTCCCTGTGGCTATTGAGCACTTAAAATGTGCCTACTGTAACCAAGAGACTGAGTTTTAATCTTATTTGACTTTAATTAATTGTGACTATCATATTAGACTGCACAATTTTTTTTTTATTGTTGGAGATTCATTGAGAGCACAGAGAACCAGGTCACACAGGTTGCATTTGTTAGGTAAAGTCCCTCTTATAATTGTGTCCTGCCTCCAAGAGGTGTGTCACACACTGTGACCCCCCCACCCTAGACTGCACAAATTTTGAGAGTGGATACAAGAAGCCAACTGGTGATCAGAGAAACTATTTCATTAATAGGGGCTCAAAGGACCGGGTTCTTTGGAGAAGAAGGCACCTGGGTTCTGAGGATATACAGGAAATTTTCTAGATGGCAGGACCCACCTTTAGGGAGGAGAGGGTCTGAGAGCTGGGTACTGCCCTGGGGTGGTGTCTGACAGAATAAAGGAAAGCCAGGCCCTGTCCTGTTCCTGGAGAACTGTTCCTAACTGTTCCCACAGCCCCATCCCTCTATGACAGGCGTCCTCAAACTACGGCCCGTGGGCCACATGCAGCCTGCCTAGAACATTTATCCAGCCTGCTGGGTGTTTTTGCCCCGCTGCCTGTCCTGCTTAGCAGCTGACTCGTCCTGGGGCCCACAGTCCAGCCTTCCAATGGTCTGAGGGACAGTGAACTGGCCCTCTGTTTAAAAAGTTTGAGGACCCCTGCATGAGGTGGGCAGAGAAAGGACCCAAACTGCTGCCTTGTGGAAGGTGGGTGGAGATGCTGCTCCTGGGTGGAGGCTGAGAAGGGCTCCTCTGGCAGCCAGTGTGGGACAGGCAGGGAGGGAGGTCAGCAGTGGGCACACCTCCAAGAGCCTCGTGGATCCAACACTCCAACACGGGCCACAGTCAGAACTGCGGAGGCCAGAGCCTTCCTCCTGTCCTCTCCACCACCTGCCAGCTCCCCACAATCATCTCTGCCATCCCATGGACCTTGTTCCCTAAGTGCCACACTCGATGAGTTTCTTCTAGGTGTGCTGCTAGCCTAGTTGCAGGTGGAGGAGTCACTGGGACAGTGTCAAGACCCCAGGATGATACCCCAGGGCCACCCCGTAACAACTGCATAACCCTTGGCAAACCACCAAGCTTTAGATCCCTCTCATTTTCGGGTATAATGCCCACTCCAGGTTGCGCAAATGAAACAAATCAAGGTTTACTATGAGGTCCCTTATCCCTTAGAAACACCCTGAGCAGCCTTCTTCTCCCATTACCTCCTCGCAGTGGGGGAGGCTAAGGAGGGGTGAGGCACTCTTCCTCTACCCTCTGCCTGTCTGGTGGAGTGGCTGTGGCCAGAGCCCCACTGCCTCCAGTTTCTGGTTCTAACTGGGGCAGGGTCCACGTCTGGGTCCCGAGCTCCTTCTCGGGATCACTCTAGTGCTGCCACGGGTCAGAGTGAGCAGAATGAGTTGATGATTAAAGGCAGTAGACTGTGGGTCCCCTGGCCTCAGCCTCTGCTCTTGCCCCTGTGCTGACTCTCTTTCCCTCTCACACACACCCACACCGGGCAACTGATTCCTCTGGAAACTGTGGGGCAGGAAAAGGGGCCCCTGGGTGGCTCAGGTGGGAGCAGAAGCAGGAGTGGGTGGGGCACTGACACCAGTACAGACAGGTGAGGGCAGGCCTAGGGTGAGGTTGGGTGGCATCAGCTCATTTTGGCTTCATACCATCAGGTACTTCATGGTTTGGGCAATTATAGAGAAACAGACACGCCTTCCTTCCCCCAGGAACAGTAGGAGTGAGTGGACAGAGTGGCTCTGGGATCATTCAGACCAGGGCTCCTTAGGGACATATGCTGGCCCCTGGGCTAGTACCTGCCTATCTCACAGGCACTGGGTGCATAAGCAAGGTGATGTCCTTCAGGGCCAGTCCTGGGCTCAGCCCTAAGGGGGCCCTGTGTTCAGGCCAGCTCTCTCCAGACTGTGGCCTGCCAGCCAGAGGTGGCTCTATGGCAGCAATGTTCCTCGTTGCCTTGGGCACATCTATAGGCCCGGCCCAGTTCTAGGGAAGGGTAGATTTGGGGAGGCTCAGGTTGTAGGGGTTTTGTTTGTTTTGAGACAGAGTCTCAAGCTATCACCCTGGGTAAAGTGCCATGGCATCATAGCTCACATCATCTTCAAACTCTTGGGCTTAAGTGATCCTCTTGCCTGCAGTTTTTCTATTTTTAGTAGAGACAGGGTCTTGCTCAGGCTGGTCTCAAACTTGTGAGCTCAAGCTATCCACCTGCCTTAGCCTCCCAGAGTGCTAGGATTATAGGTGTGAACTGCCACACTCTGCCTCAGGTTGTAGTTTAAGGGAGCCAAGTCAGACATCTGAGGTGAGAAGGCACAGCCCCTCAAGGCCACTTTCTGAATTCTTATGATGTGGGGGTGTGTGCCAGCACCCCAGCTGGGACTGCAGAGTGTCTCTGGAAAGTTACCTCCACTCCCAACACTCAGTTTCTTCCCTTTGAAAAAGAAAACTTGATCCAAGTCAATTTCAGTTTAAAGCTTCATTGGGAGGATATTCCGATAATTTGGTTTACTAGTTTCAAAAGCTTGGCAATTTTGTCCTAGTTAGAAATGAAGGAGTAGATGATTTTTAAAAAGTGAAAACTGAGACCTTTGGTCAGCCTGGCCCTTCCTTCTTGATTTTGAGTGCTCAGCAAGTTTAGTGGGATTTGTTCTGCTTCAGGGTTCTGGATGTTCATGTTCTAGATGTTTGATGTCAGGGTGTGAGGGATGAGGGAACCTCCTCCTTCACCTGAGATCCAGTGAAGTTGCTCCTAGCCCAAGGAAGACCTTGCTTTTTTCCATGTTCCCACTGATCTCTTTCTCTTAAAAATAGTGGTGACTATTTGTAGAAATTCTTATATCCCAACATCTTAAAATAAAGTCCCCCTCCAGCAAATGGGCCATATTTCCAGTATACCATCTGCTTCCTGGCAAAATTGTGAAATCAAGTCTAATACCTGTCCAGTTCCTTAGGACTCATCACTGTCTCATTTGATTCCAGAGAGGTAGGGGGAGCAAAGGCCTGGAGTGAGGTTGGCCTACCACGGTGTCCACTTATTCCTCTGGAGCCTCCTCTCTCTCTGCCTCGCTCTTCTTATCCATGCAGTGGAGTCTGTTGGGCTGTTCTGAGGATTAAATGAGAGACTGTGCAGGTAGCATGTGGACTTCTGATGCCAGCCACAAGGTGTCATATATTCCTGGTGGGAAACTATCTGTTAGGATTATATTCCTTCGCAGAGTCCCAAATAACAGTCCTTCAACAAGACAGACCTGATCCCTCTCCCGGGATCTCTGTTTTGTTCTGTCTCTCAAAGTCCTCTGAGCTCTAGAGCAGTGGTTCGCAACCTTCCTAAAGCTGCAGCCCTTTAATACGGTTCCTGGAGGTCGCGACCCACAGGTTGAGAACTGCTGCTCTAGAGTCTCTTTTTGCTTCACTCTTTGAAGCCTCTATTTCCAAGTTCCTTAATAGTCTAGAAGGCTGCTCAAACTCAGTCATCACATCTGCTTTCCAGCCAGCAGAAAAGAATAGGGGAGGAAGAAGAAAATGACAAATGTATATGCAACCTATCTCTTAAGGAAATTATAAGAGGCCACTTTTTTAAAATTTAAAGACATTAATTCTGAGCCAAGTGTGTGTGACCAATGGCCCAGAGCATGTTTTCAAGAGGTTCTGAAAATGTCTTCCCTTAATAGCAGAATTATGGTTTGATTTTATACATTCACAGTGATAGGAATTAGACATAATATCAGTCAATACATGGAAGGCATACATTGGTTTGTAACTGGTTTCAAAAATGAAACTTTGTCTAAAGCAGCGGTTCTCAACTTGTGGAACTGTATTAAAGGGCCATGGCATTAGGAAGGTTGAGAACCACTGGTCTAAAGGCTTGGGATGTTTTAACTTAAAAATATCTGTTAAGCAGACACAATTCACCCCGCCAGACATGTACAGATCTGTTTGATGGGCTACAGGTGTAGTTCTAGCTTTGCCTTGCATGTCCTCAAGCCTATTAATGGTTAGTATCTTATTGTAACAAAGGGTAGCTCCAAAAGGGAGGGAGCACGACAAGGTGTGTTTAACCTCCTTTCTCCTCGTGGCAGGTAAACTCAGCTTTAAGGTTTTTCTGGGGTCCCTTTTACCAAGAGGAAATCTATTCTGTTGGTTGGGGGGGGGGCTTAAGAGTTAGTTCACAGTTTAGTCATCCATTAATAAACCTTTCCTGAATTAAAAAACTACTTTGTAATTAAATAATTTTCTAATCTTATTTCTACATTAATAGATTTTTGGTGAAAAAGAACTTAACTTTTATTTTCTTAAATACTCAAATTTGTTTTACTCCTTTAGAATGAATTCAAAATGGAAAAAAGGGTTTTGAATGTCCGAAAAAGTACTATTAAGAACTGAGGTGTGAGGCCGGGCATGGTGGCTCATGCCTGTAATCCTAGCACTCTGGGAGGCCGAGGTAGGTGGATTGCTTGAGCTCATGGAGTTCAAGACCAGCCTGAGCAAAGAGAGAGTTTCTGTCTCTAAAAAAACTAGCTAGTGTTGTGGCAGATGCTTCTTGGGAGGCTGAGGCAAGAGAATCACTTGAGCCCAAGAATTTGAGGTTGCTGTGAGCTGTGACACCATGGCACTCTACCAAGGGGAACAAAGTGAGAGTCTGTCTCAAAAACTACCCCCCTCAAAAAAAAAAAAAAAAAGGTGTGGAGAGAAGTAAACCCTCTTCCACTGTTGGTGGGACTGCAAATCAGCACAGCCTCTATGGAAAGAAGTATGGAGATTCCTCAAAGAACTAAAAGTAGACCTACCATTTGCCCCTGCAATCCCACTACTAGGCATTTACCCAAATGAAAAAAAGACATTTTGTAACAGGGACATTTGCATTCAAATGTTCATAGCACCTCAGTTCACAAATGGCAAAGATGTGGAAACAATCCGAGTGCCCATCAACACATGAATGGATTAATAAATTGTGGTATCTGTACACCATAGAATACTATTCAACCATAAAAAGATAGATAGTTTACATCCTTTGTAACAAGCTGCATGGATTTGGAGAATATTCTCCTAAGTATCACAAGATTGGAAAAACAAGCATCTCCTGTACTCAGTACCAATTTGCAACTAGGAGATTAATAATCACAGACTCACGGGAGAGTGAGATCTCAATTGAATTCAGGAGGGAGAGAGGGAGAGGGGGGTTCATTTGCTTCCCATCCAAAGGGTACAATGCATGGATATATGGCATACTCCCTGGGTGTGGGACTTAGCTGCAACTCTGACTTTAACTGTTCATGTGTAAATTATATAACCTAATAATAATATTAGCATATGTGGTGTACATATACTACAGTTTATTAATGGTTTGTACTCTCACATTAATCTGAAATTAAAAAATTAACTAAAACCAATTTCTCTCTCCTTCTCCTCAAACTGCTTGTTTTCCTGATGCAGTCTCAGGGACAAGCACTGAGCTTTCAGCAACAATCAATGATCATAGATGAAATGGTAATTCAATTCTTTTTTTAAATTTCAGATTAATATGAGGGTACAGGCCATTAGGTTATATAATTCACACATGAAGGGTTGGGGTCAGAGTTGTGGCCAGTTCCTATGCCCAAGGAGCGTGCCTTATATCCATGTGTTGTGCCCACCGGGTGGGCAGATGCTGAACCTCCTCCCCCTTCTTGAATTTAATTGAGATCTTCTCACCTGTGGATCAGTGATTGTTAGTCTCCTCCTGTCAAATTGGTATTGACATGGAAAAACCTGTCATGCTGGTTTTTCTTGTGCTACTTAGGAGAATGTTCTCCAAAACCATCCAACACTTTTATTTATATCCCACTGATGAGAACTTAGGGAGGTAGCCACAGTTGGCTTCAGGAAGTCTAAGAAATGCCTTGAAATTCTCAGCTCAAGCAATCTACTGGCCTTGGCTTCCCAGAGTGCTAGGACTACAGGCATGAGCCACCACGCCCAGCTGATATCTGGGAACTGTATTTTATATTTTGGGCAGCCAGGTACCCAGCTAAGAGTCAAGGTTTCAAGAAGTGGGTACTCCTGAGAGTCTCTGCCACAGATGGGCAGGAACAGACCATACCCCCCATGTTGCTTCCCTTTCCTGTTTTTCTTTAGGGCCCTCCCCCTGCATCACTGTGAACCCACAAATGCCCGGGCCCTCCAGTTGGCTCTGGCTATCGGGTCCCTCTGTCTGGTGGCTCCCTGGAGCTAGCACTTTCCCCAGCTGCCTCAACCTTCTCACCTGCCAAGCCTGGCTGTCAGCTCCTTATGATAAATATTGGCTAAATTCACAAATAAATGTTTTGGGGGTGCCTGGCAGTGTTGCTGAATGCTACAGGGCTGGCTCCAGAAGGGAGACTCTCAGGCTTCTTGAATAGTTTTAGGTGGAGGTCCCTTATGGGGCGTCCAGGCTCACGTTCCCAGCATGTCTTCTGCAGGCTCCCCAGATGAGGCGGCAGAGTGACACCTGGGGCTCCTGGGGCCCGTGGAGCCCCTGCAGCCGGACCTGCGGAGGGGGCATCAGCTTCAAGGAGCGTCCCTGCTACTCCCAGAGGTAGGGAGACATGGGAGGCTGGCTACTGGGTCTTGGGTGAAATAAAATGGCAGATGCGAGAGAAGGATGGACCCCACTTCAGATGTAATTAATTAATAGAAATTTACTGATAATTTGATACACCTACAGGTGCACCTACAGGGGGCTGTTGTGGTGGGCCAACAAGCAGCCTTGAATAATGGGTGAAAAGCCTTTTTATACTGTTATTCTGCATAACCATGCATACTCAGCAAGCTAACACAATACAGGCAGGGTGAGGGGTACATATTGATTCATAAATCACAAGATACATCAAAATACATTACTTCATGATCATAAGATAGGGCATATCACAAGGGGTTACACAATTCAGGGTGGAGGGACATGCTAACTTAAGGTATATTAGCTCACAAATTATAAAATAAGGGGTACAGCCAAGTGTTGGGTAAGTTTCTGAGAACAACTTGGGACCCACCCGGGGCTTTATTTGGAATCCACCCCTCCTTTCCTCCTTTTCTTATCTTGGGGCTTTTCCCCAGAACCTAACTTCTCCACCCTTGAGAGAGCTGGAACTAAAAGGTTTAGGGGAGGTTTCCTTTTCAAGGGTAGGGGGCTTGTTCCCCACTGGTCTTAGGGAGGGGGTCAAGGGCTGGAGGCTTGGTTATTACATGGGCTCAGTCACATGGGCAGAACCCACCAAGCAACATATCTGTTCTGGAAGCAGCATCAGAGCAGGGAATCTAATCACATCACTTCCCCAGAGTCACACTCTGAACTGGAGTACTCCCCCTCATGCCTCCCTGAGACCCTAGCTCCCACTATGGTGCCTGCATAGGGCAGGTGCAGTAAATTTTCTTGGAATCAATAAATAATCTTCAGCTGACAATTCCTAACTTCTGTGGCTTCCTTATCCCCCCATGCTCCCCACTTCAAGTGATTTATGGAGCACTTAGGATGTGCCTTGCCTTCTGACAGGCACTGCAGAGGGGTGGGGTACTAAAGAAGGGGTGGGGCGGGCCCCTGTTAATGGGTTTGTTAACTGGTTGCTCCTGAGGACACTGTGAGTGAGGAGGAGGTAATATTCTAAACGCCTTATGCCTGATTACTCCTTAGATCTCAGAATAGCCTTACCAGGTATATATGTATTACATCTTATGGGTCTCCAAAGGCAGAATTTGGGTTTTCTCTGAAAAGCTGCTCTAAGAGAGAGATTCATGCAAACCACAGGATACTGAGTCTAACTTCTCCCAATCATGGGGCCAATTTACACCTGCCTGAGGGGGGTGATGTGGGAGGGCACCCCCTTCTCGTCTTGCTGTCCCTCTGGCCCAGCGCTGCCAAGGAAGCTGGGGCCTGCAGGAGAGCCCCAGGAGGAAGCGGGGCCGTTGAGTCACAGGCTGGGTCATCCCGTACGTACTCTGGTCCCGCAGGAGAGACGGAGGCTCCAGCTGCGTGGGCCCCGCCCGGAGCCACCGCTCTTGCCGCACCGAGGTAAGGCCCGGGGTCAGCCGCTCCGGCAGCCTCTTTCCTGCCCGCGTCCTGCCTTGCTCTGTTAGCCCGATCTGGGCGCCCTCCTGCCCGTCCTCCCCGCAAGCCCTCAGCGCCCGGCAGACGCGCCTGAGGAGGAGCCAGGCCAGGCGGAGTCGTCCTGGGCTCGGGCGGGGACACCCTCCGGACCCGCTTCCCGGGACACCGGCCTCGCCCAGCACCCGCAGGCTGGCGACTTCCCCCGTCCGCCCGCAGAGCTGCCCGGAGGGCGCGCGGGACTTCCGAGCCGAGCAGTGCGCCGACTTCGACGGCGAGGCCTTCCAGGGCCGGCGCTACCGGTGGCTGCCCTACTACGGCGGTAAGCGCTGGGGTCCGCGCGCCGCGCCACATTTTACAAAATCACCGGTGCCCCGCGCACATGGCCAGCGCAGCCCAACACGGCGATCATTTGAAGTCTTTCCTTCCTTCCTTCCCTGTGCATGCATTTTCAGACAGCTAACGCTGTCTACACCTCTACGAGCCGGCTTTGGTTCAGCCTGCAGTCTGACGTGGCCGGAGGCGGTCCC
>NW_003852760.1:61842-69457 GCF_000181295.1 Otolemur garnettii
CCCAACACATAAGTAACTTAAACGTTTTAAGGGAGTCAGAAGATAGCTTAGGGCCGGGAGCCTGTGTTCAGTTGTTAGGGCACCGGCTACATGTTTCTGGGCTGGTGGATTCAAACCCAGGTCTGCTAAACAAACAACAAACAAAATACCCAGGCACTGTGGCGAGTACCTGTAGTCCCAGCTTCTAGGGAGGCTGAGGCAAGAGAATTGCTTGAGCCCAAGAGTTGGCGGTTGCTGTGAGCTATGACACCAGAGCACTCTATCCAGGGTGACAAAATGAGACTGTCTCAACAAAAACAAAAAAAACCACCTTAGGTCAGGATAATCCTGAGTATTAGTTTTCACAGTTAGATGCAGATGACTCCTGAAAACTCTAAGGTACTCTAGGTTCCAAGTCAATGAAGGTTTGTGTCCGTGTATGTGGGTGTGTGTGTGTGTGTGGCCCATAAGGAGGCCTCAGTGGAGTCCTTTGGCGTTCAGTCCTCCTCTGGATCCTGAGATAGACATATGTTTAAATGTAATTTATGGGCTGAGCGTGGTGGCTCTGCCTGTAAGCCTAGCAGTCTGGAAGGCAGAGGCAGGAGGATTGCTTAAGCTCAGGAGTTCGAGACCAGCCTGGGCAACAGTGAGATCCCATTTCTACCAAAAATAGAAAAAATTAGCTGGGCATGGTGGCAGGTGCCTGTGGTCCCAGTTACTCAGGTGGATTGTTTGAGCCCAGGAATTTGAGGTTGCTGTGAGCTATGATGACACCACTTTCCTCAGGGTGACAGAGCAAGACTCTGTCTCAAAAATAAATAGAGTATATTCATATTCTAGAAAAATTGGAATACAGAAGGTCTAAAAAGAGTGGTAGAAGGTGGCTTCCTTGTCATGGAGATTATTATAATGCTGTTTGCACTTTTGGATTGTTTAAACAATGTGTATATATAGATACATAGAATAAGGGCGGGGTGTGGTGGTTCATACCTGTAACCCTAGAATTCTGGGAGGCCTGGGTGGGTAGATTGCTTGAACTCAGGAGTTTAAGATCAGCTTGAGCAAGAGTGAGACTCTCATTTCTACTAAAAATAGAAAAACTATCTGGGCATGGTGGCACATACCTGCAGTCCCAGCTATTTGGGAGGCTGAGGCAGAAAGATTGCTTGAGCCTTTGAGGTTACCATGAGCTGTGGTAGGGATCTTTCTGGGGGCTTCTCTCCAGCCTCTTGTGATCTATGCTTCTTTGGTGCCAGGGCAGGGTTTGGGCCTTGGGGAGGCGCAGCGTGGAAACTTGAGATCGAAGCCCTCCCCTTTTGTCCACCCCAGCCCCAAACAAGTGTGAGCTGAACTGCATCCCCAAAGGGGAGAACTTCTACTACAAGCATAGAGAGGCTGTGGTGGACGGGACACCCTGCGAGCCTGGCAGCCGGGACGTCTGTGTGGATGGCAGCTGTCGTGTGAGTTGTGCCCTGGTTGGCTGGGGACTTAGTGCAGGTGGGTGTCTCCCTGCATGAGCAGGGCAAGTGGCTGTCATAAGCTCAATGTCTTAAGTCACCAGGACACCAAGCCTAGCTCCTAAGGTGCCTTGCAGCCACCACAGATGCCCTGTGACTCCCTTGCCTTTCTCTGCCCTTTAAGAATGCTACTCCCACAGCAAGAGAAGCCCTCTGGGTGGCATGTCACAGAAACCCAGCTAAAACTGACTCCAGAAAAACAAACCAATATTGAGAGATGGCTGTAGGTACCTGAGTGATGCTGCTGGAAATGTCTCTTCTCTCATCTTACCTTTGCTGTCCTTTCTGTCTGCATCAGGATCAGGTAGGCCCTTTCAGGAGATGTGAGGAAGACTCCAGGCTTCTGTCATACCAGTCTGTGACTCCCAGGAAAGGGTATCCTCATTCCTGGGAGTTCCAGCAATCTGGGGTTACCTCTGACTTGGCCTGAGCCACTCTGGCTTACTCAAACACACACTGGGGACCTCCATTCATGTTCTGTGGGACAAAAGTGGCCCCCAAAGCAAAACAGGGTATAGTTGCCAGAGAATGGGAGATAGGAGCCAAGTAGACAGATGAGAATGGATCATCAGCCTGAGGCCAGACCCAAAGTTTATGCAGCCACCCCCAGCTTGATGGGGCTATATCATGCCCATCACCCCTGTCCCACCTGGCCTGCCAGATGCTGGGGTTAGAACAGCTGCTGGGGTCTGGATCCTGGCCTGTCCACGATGCCTTCTCCCATGACTCTCGGCAGGTTGTTGGCTGTGACCATGAGCTAGACTCATCCAAGCGGGAGGACAAGTGTCTGCAGTGTGGGGGTGACGGCACGACCTGCTTCCCCGTCACAGGCACCTTTGATGCCAATGACCTCAGCAGAGGTGGGCAGTTCACATCAGAGGACAGTTCACATAAGGGTCTGTTGCCTTTTCCTTCCTTGCCAAGGCTCCAGGCCAAGTGGCCTCACGGCACCCAGGAGGTTTGGCCACCTCAGGTCATGTCTAAAGCCCCACCCATGGCCTCAGGGTGGAGGCCATGCTGTTCAGTTAGGACCTTTGCTCACTAGTCCAGTCTCTGCCCCAGCTAATATCCCTCCAGTCCCTTCCCCTCCTGGCCGATCTGGGTGTCTGAGCCTTCCTGTCCCTGTGGCCTTCATAAAGCTGTTTCCTCAAGTAGACCAGCCCTGCCTGTCTACAGGGAGAGCTTGCCCTTCCACCTCATGCTGTGCCAGTTGCTGCCAGCACTAGAGCCCGGGGTGGGGGTGGGGGGCTCCTTCCTGTGGTTCTCGTGCCTGGGAAGGGATAGCTCAGCACACCACATCTGTGTCTCTGCCTGTCAGGCTACAACCAGATCTTCATCGTTCCCAGGGGGGCCACCAGCCTCCGCATTGAGGAGGTTGCCGCCAGCAGGAACTTCCTGGGTGAGAGCTTCGGGTCAGGGCCTGGGTGTGTGCGGATGGCGGGGACAAGAGCAAGGCATGCTCCTGCCCCCCGCAGTTGACTAGGCCGTCTCACCCAGCGGTGAAGAATGTTCAAGGAGAGTACTACCTCAATGGGCACTGGACCATCGAGGCTGCCAGGGCCTTGCCTGCGGCCAGCACCCTCCTGCAGTATGAGCGGGGTGCTGAGGGGGACCTGGCTCCTGAGCGGCTGCATGCCCGGGGTCCCACCTCAGAGCCCCTGGTCATCGAGGTGAGAGCTGGGCTGTAGGGGGAGAGAGTGAGTGGGTGGCTCTCAGTGCCCAGGAGCCACCAGGCCCTGTACACAAATGAAGTTGGGCAAGAGGCTTGTTGGGTGTGGGGGACACCCCCTGGCAGCAGACCTCTCCACGAGGACCCTCCATGGCAGCTCCTCAGCCAGGAGCCCAACCCCGGTGTGCACTATGAGTACTACCTGCCCCTGCGCTGGCCGGGCCCTGGCCCCGGCCCCAGCTGGAGCCACAGTTCCTGGAATGACTGCAGTGCTGAGTGTGGTGAAGGTGAGGGTGCAGACAGCTCAGGTGGGGAGTGGGTCCTAGGTGCCACCAGCTCTTATCCAAGCAGTCCTCTGCTGGAAGATCCACGGATCTGGGGCATACCATGAAGGATCCTGGCCTAAGCTGGGAGAACCAGAGATTTCCTAGAACCCATGGTACCTTGTAGGAGACAGTGCCCCACTGGGAGCCCAGGCCAGGCCTAGAACCAGTGACCAGGTGTCAGCAGGACTTCACAGCTAAAACTCTTGAACCTCAGTTTCCTAATCTGCAACTTGGGGCGATCATTTGAGACTTAATGGAATGACTGTCAGAGTGTGTCCAGAATGGTGCCTGGCATGGAGAATACATTTGGTGTCTAAACATTGCCTCCACCCAGGTCACCAGTCCCGCCTGGTGTTCTGCAGCATTGATGGCGAGGCCTATCCTGACCACATGTGCCAGCACCAGCCACGGCCAGCTGATCGCCGTTCCTGCAACCCTCACCCATGCCCGCAGACCAAGCGGTGAGGGCTCACCAGCTCCCCAACCCTGAGAGGCCCAGGACTTGGGTGGGAAGGGGTTCCTCAGCTGCTTTATGTGTAGAACAAAGAGATTGGGCGGCCTAAGGCTCCCCATAGCTGTGGCCAGGGTCAGGAGTGGCAGCTGTCACTGAGGGAGGCAATGAAAGGTCTGAGCATGAGGCCCAGGGCTGTTCTTTCCACCCTTGTTTGCTGACAAATTACTCAGGATATCCAGACTGGTGGCAGGAGGGCCAGGGAGGGTACTGGAGGTCCCTGTCTGTCTGTGCCAGGAGGGAGCTTGGCGGGGGCAGATGCTGAGGGGTGGGCCAGGGTTAGGCCAAAGGACCTATCAGTATCCACGACGGCTTTGTTCGTGCACAAAGAACCTCTTACCTACACTGGCCTAGAGTGTGGCACCTTGCTGGGGCCCAGTGTGTATATGGGAAAAGGTAATCTGAGGCCTGCAGAGCTGGTGCATTTCCACCCCTTGCCCAGCCTCACAGAATGGTGGTGGGCTTGGCTTTGCATGGTATGGTGGGAGCTGCCCTTTCCTCTGGGTCCTTGCACCTGCCATCAGGGTCAGAGCTGCTCTATGCACAAGTGACGACAGCCCCTCAGGGTATGCCTGGCAATGGCCAGACCTGAAGGGAATTGGGTCTGACTGGGGAGAGAGGACCTGGTGAGAAAGGGGTGCTCAGGCAAGGACAACACAGCTGAAGGCAGCACTCAGAGCTGGGCATGGTGGAGAGAACACCAGAGAGGGCCTGGTCTTGGTCTTCATGCAGGCATGATGTTCAGGGAACGGGACAGGTGGGGTCCTCAGGATGCTCCTGTGTGGCTGCTGCCCCTCAGGGCTGAGCTTCAGCCCCTACTCGTGGGCCAGCCTCACCTGATCCCCACTCCTATCAGCTGGAAGACAGGGCCGTGGATGCCCTGCTCAGCCTCCTGTGGGGGCGGCTCCCAGGCTCGCTCTGTCTACTGTGTCTCTTCCACTGGGGCTGGTGACCAGGAGGCCACTGAGGAGGCTGAGTGCGCCAGCCTGCCTGAGAAGCCCCCTGCTACACGGGCTTGCAACTTGTGGCGCTGCGCGGCCTGGAGCCCGGAGCCCTGGGGAGAGGTGAGGCCCCGGGGCTGGGCAGCAGCAGGACAGAGCTGGGGGTCTGTCCTCTGCTATGGAAACCGGGATCCTAGGGAGGGCAGAGTGACTTGGAAGCTGTGGCAAAGGCTGGGAGCAGAAGCAGGGATCCTGGAGCAGAGTGAGAAAGGGTCTGCTTTGGCAGGAAGAAGCCAGGTGTGTTGTCTGGGGCCAGGGAGGAGCTAGTGGTGTTGAGGGCTGCTAGTTCTTGCTTCCAGCTACCAACAAGGGGACATGGAGAACACACCTCAGCCATGGGTCAGACTATGTGACCTGAAGGGAGTGACTTAGCATCTCTGGGCCCGGGAAAGAGGTCATGGGCAGTACAGTTCTGTCTACTTCCATGCAAGGGGTCCTCTGGGCAGGAGTGAGCTCCTGCTGACAGCCCGGTCCTTACAGTGTTCTGTCAGCTGCGGTGCTGGCATCCGAAGGCGGAATGTCACTTGCCAAGGTGATGAGGGGTCTCTGCTCCATGCCACAGCATGCTCCTTGGAGGACCAGCCCACTCTCACTGAACCCTGTGTAGGTGAGGACTGTCCTGTCCTCACTGGCCAGGCCTGGCGTGTTGGTGCCTGGGGACTGGTGAGTGCCCCTGTGCCTGCTGCCCGGCCCCGGGTCCGTGGGTCTCTGGCAGGTGACTGCACGTGTCTCCCATCCTGGGATCTGACACGCATTACTGGGCATTTTCCCCTTCCTCTGTCCTCGTGGGTGCCCCCAAACCCCATCCTCAGGGCCTCTCTCCACCCATGGCCTCAGTGCTCCAAGAGCTGCAGCTCGGGCACTCGGAGGCGACAGGTCGTCTGTGCCATCGGGCCGCCTAGCCACTGTGGAAGCCTGCAGCACTCACGGCCTGTGGACCTGGAGCCCTGTAACACACAGCCCTGCCATCTGCCCCAGGGTAAGGACAGGAGGGCGCAAGGAGCTTGGCCTGACCTTTCCCCCACTCTGCCAACCCAGAGAGCATTCTCTGCTGCAGGTCTAGGCCTGCACCTAGCCAGTCCCCAGGACCAGAGTTGTAGCTCCAGCTCCCATGTGCCTTTGCTTGATGTGAGCATGGAGCGTTGAAGAAGGGCTGGGGTCGTGCCTGAGAGGGGGACCTTGCAGGGCCGGCCTTAGGAGACTACAGAGAAGTGTGTTCAGCTTTGACACGGTAGTGAAGGAGTCTGTGAGCGGCAGGGACCCTAAGGAGAGGGGAGGACAGGATTTTGATGGAGGCTTGTGGCAGGTGGTAAAGAACCAGTGGCCTTGGCTCAGCAGCAGACTCTGGTTCAAATCCACTCCATTGCAGCCCTAGGCAAGGCCTCTCCTGTCTGGTTCTCTGCTTGCCCATCTGTACAATGGGTTAAAAAGAGTGAATTTCCAGGCATGTGGAATGACTTTTGGAGCACACAGGGGGCTTGGTACATGTGTAAACAAAAGGTGGATGATAGGCTGGGTGCAGCAGCTTATACCTATAATCTTAGCACCCTAGGAGGTCAAGGCAGGAGACTCACTTAAGGTCAGGAGTTTGAGACCAGCCTGAGCAAGACCAAGACTCCAACTCCACTAAAAACAGAAAAATGAGCTGGGTGTGGTAGTGGGTGCCTATAGTCTCAGCTACTCAGGAGGCTCATACAGGAGGATCCCCTGAGCTCAATGTAAGGTAGCAGCTGGCTTCATCGAGTCACAAAGCCAGATATAGAGCAATAGCTGAAGTTTATTTGGCAGGCTGAGACTCAGTAGGCATCAGCCCCCAACAGCAAGAGTGCTTATCTTTTAAAGGTTTTAGGTAGGGTAGGAGGGGGAGAGTGTTACTTTGGTGTGCTAGTGACTGTTGCCAGGGACAGTTCCAGCTGGCTTTCCTCTGACTTGCTGCTGTTCATTTATAGTTTAGCTGCCCTGGAGCCATTGTGTTCCCTAGTTCCTCCTTTCTTCTAGCTGGGTCCCAGAAGGGAGTGGTTTTAGCAGAGGTCACTGAACAGCCAAGATGGAGTTCCTCATGTTCAAAATGGAGTGGCCTTTGCTTGCTCTGCTTTTGGAGTTCCACCAACCTACCGCCCAGGAGCTCCTGTGAGCTAAGGTGATGCCACTGGACTCTAGTAGGGGCAATAGAGCAAGACTGTCTCAAAAAGAAAAGAAAAAAGATGGATGGTAGTGGCGGAGGCCATGTCGGCCTGTGCTCACCTGCAGCGCCCCTGCCTGTGGCCTGGTCTGGCCCCCAGGCTCACTAGCAGGACAGTCCCTGGACTCCTGGGGTCTGGCTGTGGGCAGAGCCACTCTCTTCCCCAGGGCCCTGGTAGCTTCTTGGAAGGTGGTCTTGAGTCTGCCCCAGGGACAGGTAAGATTCCCATGGAAAGGAAGGAAGAGTTTTAGGCCAGGCTGAGTTGTAAAGGAAATAACCTCTATTGCTATTCTTTTTTGTCCTGATCTGCCAAACATCATATACTTTCTAATGTATCTATTTTTCACTTTTTTGTTGATATATAATAATTGTGTTTATGGGGGTACTTGTGATATTCGTTACATGCATAGTGTAATGACCAAATCAGGGT
>NW_003852760.1:70383-73486 GCF_000181295.1 Otolemur garnettii
GGGTAGAGTGCTGTGGCATCATAGCTCACAGCAACCTCCAACTCCTGGGCTCAAGCGAGTCTCCTGCCTCAGCCTCCCAAGTAGCTGGGAACACAGGCGCCCACCACAATGCCTGGCTATTTTTTGGTTGCAGCCGTCGTTGTTTGGTGGGCTGGATTCGAACCTGCCACCTTAGGTGTACGTGGCTGGCGCCTTAGCCACTTGAACCACAGGTGCTGAGCCGATTTCATTCTTTTTAATGACTGAAAGGTATTCCATATGTACAGATACCATATTTTCCTTACCCGTTTACCTGCTGGTGGACACGTACATGGTTCCATATCTTGGCTGTTGTGACTAGTGCTTCAGTAAACGTGGAGGTGCAGGGATCCCTTGATACACTGATTGGCTTCCCATGGCTGGATCATGTGGTAGGTCTATTTTAGTTTTCTGAGAAACATCCGTACTATTTTCCATAGAGGTCTGAGCTCATGAGTTCAACACCAGCCTGAGCCAGAGCAAGACCTAAAAATAGCTGGGCATTGTGGTGGGCACCTGTAGTCCCAGCTACTTGGGAGGCTGAGGCAAGAGAGTCGCTTAAGCCTAAGAGTTTGAGATTGCTGTGAGCTGTGATGCCACGACACTACCGAGGGTGACATAGTGAGACTGTTTCAAAAAAATGAAAAAAAAACAGGTGAACTTATATTTAAGAATGTAGGTCACATGTGGCAGCTTATATCTGTAATTCTCAGAATTTGGGGAGGTCAAGGCAGGAGGATCACTTCAGCCCAGGAATTTGAGACCAGCCTAGGGAATGTAGTAACACCTCTATGAAAAGTAAAAAATTCAGGCAGGCATGGTGGTGGGCACCTGTGGTCCCAGCTACTTGGAGGCTTAGGTGGAAGAATCCCTTGAGCCTATGAGGTTGCAGTGAGCCATGATCACACCACTGCACTCCAGCCCACTCTTTCTCTATATGAAAGAGCAAGACCCTGTCCCCTACCATAAAAAAGAATATATTTAACTCAATATATATATTTTCGACACATAATCAGTATAAAAATTATTGATGAGATATTTTCCATTCTCTTCTACGAGATTTTGAGAAGCACAATCTTTGCAGCCCCCTGCAAAGTTGACACTTACAGCACACCTCATTTCACAGGCATCATTTGTAGATGCTGATTCTCTGTGTGGTGCTGCTTTTTGATGAAAATGTAACCTTAGCGTTTTCTATGTGACTGGGAGACTCTTGTGGGACATAGCTGGGTGTTTCAGGACATCATATCTGCTCCTTTTTCCTGGTGCTGTCCCTGGTGTTGGGCTCCTCCTGAGCACTGGGGTGGGAGCCACATGGACAGGCTGGCCACCAGTTGGGCTCACACAGTCTGCTTCCCTCCACACCTCCACGGGCTGCCTGGCTCCCTGCAGAGGTCCCCAGCATGCAGGACGTGACCCCACACAGGAATCCTTGGATGCCTGTGGGCCCTCAGGAGCCCCTTACCTCAGGTGAGAGGCTTGGTGGCAGCCCCTGCCTGGGGTCCTGGGGTCCTGACTGGGTGGTACCTGAAGGGTGAAGGTCAATGGTGGGCACAGTGATGGTTGAGACTGGTCTGGCAGGGTGGGGAAGGTGGGTCTAAGGTGGAAGGATGGAGGGTGGGGAGCTGGGTGATGTGTTGTGTCTTTTGCTTCTGCTCCTTTCTAGACTCCAGAGACCAGTGGGGGGCAGCGTGGAAGCACCCCTCAGCCCAGGGTGAACCCAGGGGAGATCGGGGTTCCCCCCTGTCAGCCCTGGGCCCGGCCCCTGCTCTGCATCAGTCCCTGCTCCAGCAACACCCCCAGTCTGGTTCGGGGCCCCGTGACTGCAGACGCAGTCCCCATGGGTGCTGCCCCGATGGCCACACAGCGTCTCTTGGGCCCCAATGGCAAGGCTGCCCTGGGGCCTCATGTCAGCAGAGCAGGTGGGTGCTAGAGGCAGTTCTTCCTTCTCCCCACGTCAGAGAGGGAAGGTGAGGGCTGGATGGATGGGCTCAGGAACAGATGCTCAGGGTTTGTCCGGGGCTACCCTGACTGTGAACTCTCAGGACTTGGCTCCCTCTCTCTGAGCTTCTCTGTAGAAGTCAACCTATTGATGTGTAGCCTGGGACTCTGGAAAGGCACTCGGGGGATGTTTCTAGCTCTCCAGTCTAAAGTAGGCTTGGGGGACCCAGGGTCAAGGGTGCACAAAGGCTGACCAGTCCCTAACAATCTTTCCAATAGTCCCACTGCTCCAACCCTGCAGGGGGCACTGAGCCACCCCATCCCTGCCACATGTCCTCTCTCTGGCTCTTCTCCTTCTGGGGTCTTTCCTGGACCACTTCCAGCATGTGTCCTCAGGAACTAGGGTACAGAGTGCCCCAGCCTTGTGGCCAGCAGCCTGGGGGTGACTCCCAGTTCAGCCCGGGGGTGACTCCCAGTTCAGCCCCTTCCCAGCTCTGTGCTGGGTGACTTGGGGCAAGTTACTTAATCTCTCTGGTTTTCCTCCTCTCAAATGGGAAACCATGGCAATCGCTGGATGGGTTATTGTAAGGATGAGATAAGTCACAGAGTTCCTGGTGTCCTTTCCCCTTGTTCCCAGTACCCACAAGTGGATGTGAAATAAATGGTGGGCTCTTTGAACCCCTTTTCTGCCCTCCTGCCTTTTCCTATGTTGTAACAGCTCCCTGGGAAGCTAATATCTAGGCAGGCAGGCTCAGATGAGCCTCTGCCTTCTTGGTTTGTGGCAAGGTGAGTCAGAATCTGTCAGCCATTGGGGTGTAGCCTCTGCTTACCATGCTGCTATTGCCCACTGTGGTTGTAGGCAGAGACTGGGGCACACAAACTGGTATACCCTGCATGTAGGGACACATCCTCACCCACCTGGGTCTCTCCCTGACTCACCCCTCAGTGCAGGGAGCACCAGAGCCTGGGGCCTGGGATGATGGAAGCTCCAGCACGAGGATCCCTGGAGGTGTGTGGAGGCCAGGGCCAGGTGGTGAGGGGGGCTGTGCGATGTCTGCCTAGGTACGGGTGCTGCCCAGATGGTGTGTCTGTTGCTGAGGGGCCCCTTCACGCTGGCTGCACAAGGTCTTACGGCGGTGACAAT
>NW_003852760.1:73668-79787 GCF_000181295.1 Otolemur garnettii
GCAGCAGTCCCCCCCAACCTGCTCAGTGTCGCTGTAACCCAGGATCTTTGCAGCTATAGCCTTAGAGAAAGATTTCTTGCAAGCCCGCCAGCTGGTCACCCTCTCAAGAGTTCTGGGCTTCGGAGAGGACCTGGACCTAGAGCTGGGGGTTCATCCACCATTCTCCTGTCTCTGCTTACCCAGGCTTTGCAGCTCTGTGTCCTCCCTCTCCTGCCATCATTCCCTCAAAGTCACCTCAAGGCAGCTCAAAGTCACCACCAAGAGCCCGGGCTCTTCCCAACTTCCCAATCCTGGGATTCTTCCCCAGGTCCCCAACACTCACCGTCCCCAGGCCCAGCAGAACGAGCCCAGTGAGTGCCGGGGCTCCCAGTTTGGCTGTTGCTATGATAACGTGGCCTCTGCAGCTGGCCCTCTTGGGGAAGGCTGTGTGGGCCAGCCCAGCTCTGGTGAGTGCACCCGCCAGTCAGACCAAAGAGCAGTGTCAGGTTGTTCTTCTGCCTGGCGGTTTGCATGTGAGGCCTTCTCGGTCCCTTTTGGAGCTGAGGGAGGTTGCAGGTGGAAATCCCCAGGAGGAAGACCTGTGCAGGCAGTCAGTGCCGGGATGAGCAGAGGCATCCTCACCCTAGGATGTGGGTGGGGCAGTGGGGGCCATCACAGGGACCAGGCTGGGGCTGGTGGTCTGGGCTCTGTGAGAGGCTGGGCACCTGGATAGGCAGCCATGGTCCTGAATGCCCAGAGATGGAGCAGGTCACACACACTGGCAGGGGGCTGGAGGTGGCTTCAGAGGTACCTTCATAGGCCCTGGACAGCTCAGGGCTGAGTCTCACACGTGCACTCCAGGGGGCCAGTATCAGGGAATGGCAGAGCCTGAGGGAGCCATCCCTGATCCTCATCCTAGCCTTTGTCCTCAGCCTAACTCTTGTCCTTGTCCTGGGGGTGGAGCTGCTATGACCCTAGCTCTAGACAGCTCTAAGCAGCCCGAGGCAGCCCTGGGCAGTGGCCAGACTCTGGCAGAAAGGTCCTATGCCCCAGGGCCAGGTGAGGGACCTGGGCAAGCAGGTAGATGTGCTTTGTAAACAGGAAAGGTCGTGGCCTTTGTGACAGGCACTTTGTTGACATATGTTCCACCCCTGCCCCCAGCCTACCCTGTGCGGTGCCTGCTACCCAGTGCCCACGGTTCCTGCGCAGACTGGGCCGCCCGCTGGTATTTCATTGCCACTGTGGGCCGGTGTAACCGCTTCTGGTACGGCGGCTGCCACGGTAATGCCAACAACTTTGCCTCAGAGCAGGAGTGCATGAGCAGCTGCCGTGCTGGGCCTGGGGCCTCTGGCCAGAGCACCCACACAGAGGGTGGTGGCACCAGTCCTCGTGGCCAGCAGGAGCTTAGCTGGCAGGGGACAGGGACTACAGTCCAGAGAAGCCCCTTGCTTTCTGGTAGCCCCTGGTGGCAAGACCAAGAGCCTAGGCCAGGGCCCCCCCCCAACCCCCAACTTTTGGAGAACAGCTGTGGGGACAGGACCGGGATGCTGTACCGCCAGCGCCACCCTCGCACAGCTCTTCCTACAGGTGAGGCCCACGTCTGCAGGTAGAAGGGGGAAGGCACCAGGCCAGAAGTAAATAGAGTCAAAACCCTGGAGTTGTTGGCCCCACTTCACACCCTTAACTCCTGCTCCCCAGAGAGCCCTGTGGGGCCTCGGGACCTGCCAGGAAGTCCAGTCTTCCAGCTTAGGACTTGTCTGAGATCTAATAGATGTCTGTGGGTGGTGGCTCCCACCTTCTCCATTAGATGTTGGCCTGTACCCCAGGGCCTGGCCAGCTAGAAAAGCTCACCAGCTTCACAACCTTTGGCAGGTCACCTAGCTTCTCTAAGCCATTTTCTTGACCTGTAAATGGTGACATATGTATATCTGCCACCCTGTGTGTCTCCCAGGTTTGGGGCAGGTCATGCTAATGAGGGATTTGGAAAGATTAGAGACAAAAGCTTTACATTCCCTACGGGTCTAGTTAGTAGTTTAGAGCCCACGTCCCCCTGGTATGTGCTACCCCCCAACACGTCCCCTTGTCCCCTGGCCTTCAGGCCCACCTTGTTGCTGTCAGAGAGCAGCTTGAGGTGGCAGGGCCTGGGGATGTGGGGAGGTTGAGGAGGACAGATTCCCAAGTCTGAGCCTTTTGGAGCTTGACTTCCCTGGTAACTCTCTGGCTCTGAGAGTGCCTGTGATGGGATGAAGGGTGGTCCTGGTCCTGGCACTGGTGCTAGCAGGTAGCTCTGTGCCTCCCACCTCTCCAGGATTAGTTTGACAAGCTCAGAGCCCTCCCTGGTGCAGGCAGCCCTGGGACAATTAGTGCGGCTCTTCTGTCCAGAGAACACCTCCCCAGAACCTCAGACTGGGTGGCAGAAAGATGGCCAACTCATCTCTTCTGACAGGTGTGTGTGACAGCTGTTGCCCATCTGACGGATGTGTGTGACACCTCTCCCCCTACCCCACAGCTGTATGTGTGACAGCCTCCTCCCACCTGACAAGTGTGTGTGACACCTCTCCCTCTCTCCCCACAGCTGTGTGTGGCAGCCCTCCCCCATCTGAAGTGTGTGTGTGACAGTCCTCCCCCTCCATCTGACAGATGTGTGTGTGTGACAGCCTCTCCTGGGATGGGAGGTGAGTGGGCACAGGAGTGCTCTGGGGGCCTGAGGGAAGGCTGCTGTTGCCTTCAGGAGCCCAGAATCTGTGTATCCCCTACTTCAGGCACAAGCTGCAGTCTGATGGCTCCCTGGTCATCAGCCCCCTGCAGGCAGAGGATGCGGGCACCTACAGTTGTGGCAGCACCAGGCCAGGCTGGGACTCCCAGAAGATCCAGCTTCGTGTCATAGGTCTTTGTCCCCATCCCATCTCCTGCTGGGTTTTCACAGGCCCCAGAGTGGGAGGGACAGGATGGGGCTTGGGCCAGGGCTGCCCCTCACTAGAGGGGCCTGGGTGCTGCTTTGGGTCAACTCCCCTGAAAGCAGGGACCACTCTGTGGCCCCCATTGCTCCATGCTTTCCCCATTGGCCTCACTTTGTGGCCCAGGCTTCCCTCTACTTCCTTCTCCCCAGAGCTCACACCTCTCACTTCTGGCCTCATGACAGAGGGTAACATGGCTGTGCTGTCTGAGGCTGAGCTGGGGCACTTCCCTCAGACTGGGGACCCAGCCCAGGGCCACAGTCCTCAGGATTCAGGCCCAGGGAGGGATGCTGGGGGCCCAGGAGCTATCTCCTCCTCACACCTGCTGCCCACAACCAGGTATCAACAGTGCTGTCTTGCTCTCGGCTTCTCCCACCCAAGGGCCAGGGTGGGTGAGCTTGGGGACGTGAGGAGGGGAAGGTATGCGTCTGCTCAGGGCTCTTTGGGGTGAGGACTAGAGAAGCACGGCTCCTGTGCTGGTCTCCTGAGGGGGCCCAGGACTCAGACTGAGGGGAGGGAGACCAGCAGACATAGAGGATGAGAGATGGCTTCTTAGAAGAGGGTACGGAGCTGGCCATGAGGAATGGTTCTGTTTACAGAGGGGGTGCCAAGTCAAGGAGCTAGTGGCAAGCGTGTGGTGTGGGGAGGTGGCAGATGAAGATGCTGGGTGGCAGATGTGCCTGGCACTGAGTGTCCAGGGTAGCTTTAGGCTTTACCCTAGGTAGTTACTGCTGGGATTTTAACCAGAGCAAGGGGTGAATCTGGCTGGAAGTGCCATGAGACTGTGCAGGAGAACTTGTGGGTGTCGGGGGCAGTGGCAAGGGCACTCACGCAGGGGATGCTTGTACTATAGGCTGCGTTTGGACCAGAACCAGGCCAGGGTGGTGGATGCCAGTCCAGGCCAACGGATCCGGCTGACCTGCCATGCTGAAGGCTTCCCACCCCCAGTCATTGAGTGGCATAGAGACGGGCAGCCTGTATCTTCTCCCAGGTTCATTCTGCCCCCTCCCCTGGGGCTGGTGGGCTGTCATCCTGGGCAGGACTCCAGGGCCCCCAAGAGATGGGGGTGCTGGGCATGGGCTCCTTGGGTAGGCCAGTGTTTGGGTCTTGGGCCTTTTTAGAGTGTGGCAAGTGGGCAGGAAGGAGAGGCTGGCTAGGACAGGTGACTGCTGGAGGAGGACGTGGGTTAGGGACACACGAGGCTGTGATGTTGCTGACATTGGCCGAGTGCACACTGAGTATGAGGCTCACTCTATCACCTGATCTGCGCTACAGCCTCCTGAGGCAGACGTTTTTCACCCATGTGACACACAGGAGCTTAATACCACACCAGCTCGTATGTGGTAGGACCAGGACTAGCCTTATCAAATGAATACAGCAAAAACTAGAAACCAGGAAATTGGAAATGATTTTACTGTTAGACTTAAAAGTCAGACTTTTTCAAGTAATTAAAGTGCCAGCAGCTGGATGGCCCCACGGGAGGAACAGGGCTTTAGGGGAAGAAACCTCCACCTTGGGCTGGAGCCAACTGGCTGTGCTTGGTCCCCAGATACCAGCTACAGCCTGATGGCTCTCTGGTCATCAGCCGAGTGGCTGCAGATGATGGTGGCTTCTATACCTGTGTCGCTTTCAACGGGCAGGACCGAAACCAGCGATGGGTCCAGCTCCGAGTTCTGGGTTAGAGGGCAGTCCTGAGTGGCCCTTGAGGTCAGGTGGCATGGGTGGGGCATAATCTGTATAGCAGCTGACAGTGCTTGTTCCTTGTGCCCAGGGGAGCTGATGATCACAGGGATGCACCCTACTGTGACAGTACCAGAGGGGGACACTGCCAGGCTGCTGTGTGTGGTGGCAGGAGAAAGTGTGAATATCAGGTGGTCCAGGTAAAGGCTCTGTTTGGGCAGTGCCCACCCCCAGACCCTCACAATCTCAAGTATGGGTGTTCACCTTTCTGCCAAGGATGTCACTGTCCCCACTGTCCTCCTTCTACTCCTTCTCCCAAGCTTGGTGCTATGGGAAAGTCCTGTGGAGCTTCTTGCTTTCTGCTGGTTGGGCTACACCAGGGTTTCCTAACGTCAGCACCACTGCCACTGTGGACCCAATGAACTCTGGTAGCTGGAGGCCGTGCTGGGCACTGCAGGGTGTTCGCAGCACCCAGGGCATCTACCCACTAGATGCCAGTCATGACTGTTAAAAATGTCTCCTGACATTGCCAAATCTCCCCCAGGGTTGAGAACCACCAGGCTACACTCAGCTTTGGGGCCTGTGGTGATCTTTCCTCCCACATCAGTTGGTCTTTTATTTGTTCATTCATTCAGCAGGCATTTGTTTCGGCCCCTACTCTCCCTAGAATGCATGACACCAGGCTGTGTTCTAGGTCTCCCAGGGTCTTCTGAGCCCCAGGGCCCTCCTTGTGAGGAGACAGCCCCATGTCCTAGGAGTCACAGGTACTGTCTGTGCCAAGGAGTTGTAAGGCTGTTTCAGGTCTGAGAATCAAGGAAAGACAGTCAAGAAGGTGACTTGAATGGGTCTTTCTTTCTTTTTTTTTTTTTTGAGACGGAGGTCTCACTATATTGCCCTTGGTAGAGTGCTGTGGCATCACAGCTCATAGTAACCTCAAACTCTTGGGTGTTAAGAGAGTCTCTTGCCTCAGCCTCCCAGGTACCCGGGATTACAGGCGCCTGCCACCACACCCAACTTTTTTGTTGTTGCAATTGTCATTGTTGTTTAGCTGGCTCGGGCTGGGTTCAAACCTGCCAGCCTCAGTGCATGAGGCTGGCGCTGTAACCACTGTGCTGCGAGCGCCAAGCCTTGAGACAGAGTCTTAAGCTGTCACTATGTATAGAGTGCTGTGGTATCATAGCTCATAGCGACCTCAAACTCTTGGGTTTAAGTGATCCTCTTGCTTCAGTTTTCATTTTTAGTAGAGACAGGGTCTTGGTCTGGCCAGGCTGGTCCTGAACTCCTGAGCTAAAGAAATCCACCCACCTCAGATTCCCAGAGTGCTAGGATTATAAGTGTGAGCCACCACACCCAACCCCCCTCTTTTTATTTTTATTTATTTATTTTTGAGATAGAGCCTCAAGCTGTTGCCTTGGTAGAGTGCTGTGGCATCACAGCTCATAGCAACCTTCAACTTCTGGGCTTAAGCGAGTCTCCTGCCTCCGCCTCCCAAGTAGCTGGGAC
>NW_003852760.1:79857-82737 GCF_000181295.1 Otolemur garnettii
TTTTTTTTTTTGAGACAGCCTCAAGTTATTGCACTGGGTAGAGGGCTGTGACATCACAGCTCACAGCAACCTCAAACTCCTGGGCTTAAGCGATTCTCTTGCCTCAGCCTCCCACGTAGCTGGGACTATAGGTGCCCGCCACAACACCTGGCTATTTTTTGGTTGTTGTCATTGTTGTTTGGCAGGCTCAGGCTGGATTTGAACCCGCCAGCTCTGGTGTATGTGGCTGGCGCCTTAGCCGCTTGAGTTACAGGTGCCACCCCAGCTATTTTTTGATTGTAGTTGTCATTGTTGTTTGCCAGGCCCAGGCTGAATATGAACTTGCCAGCTCTGGTTTGTGTGGCTGGCGCCTTAGTTGCTTGAGCTATAGGCACCAAGCCAACTCCTCTTTTTAAATGAAACACAAAGTGAAAGATGCCTCCTTTAAGTCTGCATACCCCTGTAGCCCCTGTGCTGCTGTTTCTCTCCTGTCCATGCTGGTTGCCTCCAACCTGTGCACCTCCCTGATCACTTCTTAGCCCTGCAGTGGGGCCTCACATCAGCCCCTGCTCCAGGACACTGCCCTGGCCAAGGCTACCAACTGAACCCCTGCTCCTAACCCCGCTGGACACATCTCGGTCCTTAATGACCTGTAGTATTCTGCTGACCACTAGCTCCTTTTTGAAATACTCCCTTCAGCCTCAGGAAACCACCGTCTTCTGGTGTGCCTCAAGGGCTGTCCTAAGCGCTTGGGTTTGTCTCTGTGACCTCCCTGTTGACAACCTTGCAGATATGCACTTTCTAGGACCATCGGTCCTGGCTAATATACCATCTGGTTATGTACTCACTTGAGCACTACTTCCTGGTATCTCACATGCACTCCAAATTTGAATTGATGGAAAATAACCCCTCCATTCACTCTGACCACTACCCTGGAGCTCCCAGAGTTGAAGGGCACCACTGTTACCACTGACCCAAGCTTGAAACCTTGGTCATCCTTGATTTCTTCCTCTCCTCCACCTCCTGAATCCGAGCTTTGCCCAACCCTTTTACACACATCTTATTGCCTGTATCATTGTCCCTTTGGGTACAATGTGCTGGTGGCTCTGCTTTCATAGTCACCTCTTATCCAACACTGCAGGCAGCAAGTCTGTCCAAGTGCAAATGTCACATCAGTCCCTGCTTGGCTCAGACCCCTCCATTATCCCCAGGAGTCAAACTCCTGCCCAAAGTTCAACACCCTGCTGACTGGGTCTCCAGCCTCCATGTCCACTTCTCCCCCTCTCCCTTCTCCTTGTTCTGGCTATGTCTGTCCTTCTCCATTGGCCAGCTCTCTTATGAAGCCTCTCCTGAATCTCCCCCCCACCCCCACAGACACACCTGGGGCAGGGAGTTTTATGACTGATCCAGAGTAGGGTCTATACTGAATGGCTGCTTAAAAGACCTTTGTCATGAAAAGCCAGAGTGGAATTCCTTTGTGGCTAAGAGGCAGATTTACAGCAACTTACATCAGTGTGGTTAGTTTGTGTGAGTTCACCTCACTTGTATTGTTCTGCTTTGATATTATTTTCCTTCTTAACCTTTTGGTACACCTATCCCATCCCCTTGAGATGAGGGTCATCTGTTTGCCATTAAGGGAAGTGGTTGCCTCTGGAATGGCCATTGATTACCTCTTCCCTCTGGCTCCCAGGCCTCCTAGAGCTCCTAGAGCCTAAAGACCAGGATCCTGGAATGGCTCTCCCAGTGTCCTCTCCCTTCTAGGAATGGGCTTCCTGTGCAGGCTGATGGTTACCGTGTCTACCAGTCCCCAGATGGCACACTACTGATCCACAACTTGCGGGCTAGGGACGAGGGCTCCTACACCTGCAGCGCCTACCGGGGGAGCCAGTCAGTCAGCCGTAGCACCGAGGTGAAGGTGATCCCATCTGGTAAGAAGGGCCTGTCTCCAAGGTGGGAAGGGCACCCTAGGGTACTAGCTTGTTCTCAAGGGCTGGCTTCACGTCCTGGAGTATAGGCCTGCAGTGCTGGGGACTCTAGTTTAAATCCTGGCTCATCTCGCCAGTTTCTGGTAGCATGACCCTGGGTAAGGGGCTCAGCTTTCCTGAGCATCTCTTTCCTCATCTGTGCACTGGGGCTATCCCACCATCTGGGAGCTGCAGTGAAGATGAAGGAAATGAAGCTTCTGCTGGGCACTGGTAAGAATGGAGCAGATGTTAAGTATAGTATTGTCGTTCAGAATTAATGACTTTAAGAAATATGATGGAGTGGAATTTTATTATAAAACTTACGGCAGGTTACACCTGCCCATTCTTGTCAGAGTAACAGAAAATGGACCTATGACTGAAAAGTGCCTTTATGGCCACTTGACCATATAACCCAGAAAGGAAAGGGCAGGAGCTTATTTGGTGTTTCACACAGCAATGTAGTGGCCTAGCTGGGTCTAGAACCCCAGTCTTTTTGACTCTCCACAGGTTAGATATACATATTATATAAATATGTGTATGTGTATTTTTTGGTGGCTACTGTTATATCTGCAAATGAGTGGAATTTTACCTGCTTTATTAGTAACTTGATATTGAAGCCTTATATTCTTCAGCTCCTGCTTTCAGAGTTGTATTTCAATGAATCAAGATGCCATTTTGTCAGAGGCATTATTTTTATACCGCTATGAAGTTGTTGCCAATTAAAATGATACAATGCTAAGGCACCATCAATTAAGATAGACATTCTGGGCTCGGTGCCTGTGGCTCAAGCAGCTGGGGTGCCAGCCACATACACCTAAGGTGGCGGGTTTGAGTCCCCAGCCCGGGCCCGCCAGACAACAATGATGGCTGCAAACAAACAAAAAAAGAAATGGCCGGGTGTTGTGGCGGGCGCCTGTAGTCCCAGCTACTTGGGAGG
>NW_003852760.1:83024-87044 GCF_000181295.1 Otolemur garnettii
TGTTCTCACAGGCCAGTCTGCCCTCGGGGTTCCAGCCCCACACCTGGAGCCGTTAACACTCCGAGGGCAGGCTGCTGTTTGCCTCCTGCCTGCTAGGCTGAGGGCAGAGACTGGCCAGTGCTAGATGCCCAAGGTCTGTGGTTGAAATGTCAACTTTGTGAACAGAACTGACATGTAGGCCTCCTGCGTGTGAGTTCCTCAGGAGCAATGGAGACTCGAGTCCCAGGGCCCAACCCCGTGCTGGTATCATTAGGTGCTCGGATACCTGGTGACTAAGTGCAGCATGTACGAAGGGTGGTGCTACCTGGGCCCAGAAAGATGATCTTTTTCCTACATAAAAACTACACAGACTGAGACAAACCAGAATGCCAACTTACTGTGAGAAAGCAAGCTGTTACAGGGACTTGGATGTTCACGTTTGTGATTAGCTATAGAAATTCTGTATGGGAGACCAAATTGTAATCAGAAGTGTGCTTGATGCCAAAGGCTGGTGGAAGTCCTGCTGATGCCTGGTTGAGAAGCTGCAGTGGTCTCACGAGACCTGTGTCCCAAATAGGATACTCGTTAGGCCACCGTCTCTTGCCCTCTGCTAGATGAGTCTTGCCAATTTTAGATATTTTGGGGACACCGGCCCTGACTGAAAGCCATTCCCCTCTTCTGTCTGTATTCCTCCCATTGGTTAAGCTAGATGTCTGCTCCCACCTGGTTTCCACTGGTCACACAACATGAGGCTGCCTCCACTTTGCCCCGTCTGTGACTCGATGGCGTAGTAAAGTTTTAACATTAGCGTGTGTGTGGGGGGAGGCTGTGGGTTAGTTTGGAAACATAGTTCTCCTGTGAGGACTTCTCAATCATTTTGTCTAAAGGACTTAGGTGAGGAACAGAAACTGTAGGGATAAAACACAGGCTATCACCCAGTACGGTCTAGCCTCATTTTTCAAATAAGAGGGAGCTGTACATGAAAGTAAAACAGCAGTTAAGCACTCAAATTTTGGCTAGGGTTACTATGTGCCTGGGTGCTCTTTTAAGTGCCTGACATAAGTCATTTGGTTCCTAGTATATTCTTATGAAGTAGGTGCCGTAACTATCTCCTTTTCACACATAAGGAAACAGCAGCACAGAGCACTTAAGTGCCCAGTGCATGACCACTATGCTGACGCCTGCTATGATCAGTCCAGAGGCTGCACCAGCTCAGATAAAGTTGATCCCTAAGTCACAGATTTTTAAAAACATGCATAAATGGCTTTGCTATCTATGTAAAATGTAAGTAGTAAGAACTCTGGTTACAGTGATATACCAAACCATTATAAGGTCATTCACTGACTAGGGTACTAACTCTTGGCGGGTTTCTGTGAAGGAACAAGGGGAGAAAGGAGAAAGATAAACTCTCCCTGGCTACCCCGCAGGGTCTGACTTTGGGGAAGGTGCTGCTCCGGCCTAAGCCAAGGCTCTCTTTCCTAAGAAATTCTTCCAGAAAGAAAGGAGACGTTAACTAGATAAGGCCACTTCAGTTCCCAGATGAAAGCAGAAGTAGAAGCTGTGTTTCCATTCAGAGGCAACAAGGGCTTTGTTCTCATATAGTGTTGAGGCCACTGTTACCAAGACTGTTTTCCTATGACCTTGTCTAATATGCATTGCTTTCTCTCGTGAAGTGGCAAAATTGAAAAGAGGAGGAGCTAGCCAACAGAGATAAGCTAAGGATACTGAAGGCACAAAATTTGGGGGGTTGGAAGAGTCCAGCAGTGCAAAGGAAAAGATAAACTTTTACTAACTCATAATTTTACTTGTGGCTGATCCTACCTGCTTTTCCTTTCAATTCAGAGGCCAACACAGTTGTTACTGAGCACTTCAGGACTCAATAGTAAGGGTAGGGAGTTAACTTCAACAGACATTTGTCTAGTCAATTAATATTTGGGAGTCTGGGAAGAGGTATACAGTGGCTGAGGCCACAAATTATAAGGGGAAGATAACCACATGCTGAAGTGAGGCCAAAACACGGGAAAATCACACAGCTTGTACCAGCAGGTGTTACAGGGCTATAGGGTAACTGCACTTTATTTTGAATCTGGCAGTTATGATACTGCCTTTCTTTGAAGGAAAGGAAATGGCAGATGAGCTATTTGGTGTACACAGGGCTTTCTCACCATTCTTCTCTCTGCTCTGCAGCACCTGTCACCCAGCCTGGGGACCCTGGCAGGGAGTGCATCGATCAGCCAGAGCTGGCCAATTGTGGTTTGATCCTGCAGGCCCAGCTCTGTGGCAATGAGTATTATTCCAGTTTCTGCTGTGCCAGCTGTTCCCGATTCCAACCTCATGCTCAGCCCATCTGGCAGCAAGGATGAAGGCTCACTCCAACTCCAGTTCCAAGACCATTCTTACGGCTCAGAAGAAGGGAAGATGGACTTGCAGCCCCCTCTCTCTGGCTGGCAGTTGTCTTCTGGAGATACCAGCCTCTTTGAAAACCAGCCAGTGTTTAGCCTCTGCAGTAGCCAGTGCCAGCCTCTGTAGTCCTCTGCAATATCTGCAACTCTGACATACATAGGCTGCTGCTGAGTTGCCAAGAGAAATCTGTTTGGGTAAGAACCACCCTTCCTTTATAGCTTCCCTTTATAAGGTGTTGCACAGGTTCAGTCTACTACATTTTATTTTTAAATTCTTCTTTAGAGACAAGATCTCGTTCTGTCACCTAGGCTGGTGTGCAGTGACACAATCATAGTTCACTGCAGCCGTAAACTCCTGGGTTCAGGCTATCCTCCTGCCTTAGCCTCCTGAGTAGCTGGGAATACTATGTTGCCCAGGCTGGGCTTGAATTCCTGGCCTCAAGAAATCCTCCCACCTCGGCCTCTCAAAGCACCAAGATTACAGGCATGAGGCACCATAAAACAAAGTGTCAGGGCTCTCACTTGATTTAAAACTAGGCAGGGAGATGTGTAATGATGTTAAAGTTAATACCTGTCTTATAAAGGGAATGCCAACTCCTGTTGTGTCAGAAATATTCTTTACTAGAACTGAGAACTAAGTCTCATCTGGGTCAGACAGATCCTTGCTCTAGTTTCCCTTACCTTTCTAGGTAGTGCAGCAAGCAGTCAGCTTTAAATCCTGTCTATACACAAGGTTAACAGCATAACCCCCACTGGCAAAGAGGGATATAACCTAAAGGCCTCTAATAGGGACTTGGGATGAAAGCTACAGTTAGCACTGTTGAGTATGAAAGAAAGAGCTGGAAAAGCTCATAAGGAAGTTGAATCCTGAAGCCCTCCTGATGCCAACTTGCAAAGCTGGCTTTGAAGGTGTTCACCTGACACCTGTATAAAACTAACCTGGTCTATACAGTGACAATGAGGAGCCCCTCTCTTCGTTAAGTAGAACTCTGTGAAGCAAACTGCCACCAGAGAGAAACCAGACTATAAACACCCCTTACCAGGATGGGGATGCCAATGGGAAGGTGGGTGAGGGCACTGTAATAACAGGGAAGAGGCTTCAGAATGGTCTGAGTTAGAGGGTGTCACTTCCATCCCTCAGTGCCCCCCCCACTTCCATGCTAAAACGAGAGGCCTAAATTCAGTGCACTTCCAAGTCCCTTTCCATGAGACCTCCAGAGGACTGCTTGTATCAAAGGTTATTCTTGGACACAGGAAAGATAGGCATTACAGGGACAAAGCGCTGCAAGGTGACTGACTTACTACTCACACACTGGCTGGAAAGGAGAAGAGCTGCATCACGTAGCTCAGTGTACCTCGTATTCAGAAGAACATAGGTGGGGCACAGGTCTTTTTTTGTCTTTCCACTTAAAATATGGAGGAGCGTCCCCTTTCACTTACCCTGGCTGGTTTTGCTATAGAAATTGGAACAGGGCTCGGCGCCTGTGGCTCAAGTGGCTAAGGCACCAGCCACGTACACCCAAGGTGGCGGATGTGAATGCAGCCTGGGCCCGCCAAACAACAATGACAGCTGCAACCAAAAAATAGCCGGGTGTTGTGGCGGGTGTCTGTGGTCCCAGCTACTCGGGAGGCTGAGGCA
>NW_003852760.1:87903-90871 GCF_000181295.1 Otolemur garnettii
GCTATTTTTTGGTTGCAGCCATCATTGTTGTTTGGCAGGTCCGGGCTGGGGATTCAAACCTGCCACCTTAGGTGTACGTGGCCGGCGCCTTAGCTGGTTGAGCTATAGGCGCCGAGCCCGAGATTCTGCATTTCTAACCTACTTCTAGGTGAACTCCATGCTGTATTCTAGACCACACGCTGAGCTGCAATAATCTGATTTTAGAGATGGACTTAGGATAAGCAAAGCTTTAAGTATGAGTGAAAATAAGAATTTTAAGGACAGTCCAGACCCAGTAAACTATTTTCTGGCCACTAAATGAGGCATCTGCAGCAGTAGGATGAAGCAAGAAGTAGTCCGTAAAACACTCAAATTCATTTGCTTTTAAAAAAAAAAAAAAAAAAAAGGGAAAGAACAGCCCTTCATGGGCAAACGCTTCTACCACGAACATTTATTTTTGTTAAAGCAGATTATAAATTTTCATCAGTACAAATATATATAACTTACATTTGATTGTAAGGCCAATGTTCAAAAGTAAAAATAAGATGGGATCTCACGTCATCACCCAAGGTCAAGGGGCTGCAATGGGCAATGTGATGTTCTGCTCCCCAAAAGGGGTGGTGGTGGTGCAACATACACACAAAGCTAATAAAACACAAATACCCAAACCCACAAAACTTGTGGGAACAAAATTTAAAGGCCAAAACAAGATCCACATTATGAACCAACACAGTAACCTGCATTCCATTCTGTGGTATGATGTCATTGTTACCTTAGTGTTAAAACAAAGTAAAGGATTAACATAAGGAAACTGCAGCAATATATAATATAAAAGATAATACATATTCTCTATAGAGCATATTTAGATGGAGTCTATTAAAATGACATTAGAATTTCACCATAGGTTTAAAACCAGGACAATACTGCTCTTCAGTATTTAAAACTACAACCTAGTGACTGTATTGGTCATAAACGTGATTGCTGTTGCAATATGCTACTTACTTACAATGAATGACAGTAAACAAGTAGGGATCCCATCTGCCAACTTCCACCCTTTCTTCTCTTTATTTCAATAGGCATCAATGATAAATCAATCTTATGTACAATTTCTTACAACTAACCCTTTTACCTTTGGCAAGATTACTTACAACTCATACAACTTTCTTATATTGAGAACTATTTAAAATATTCTAAATGCATAAAAATAAAGATTTTGGCTTTTTTGATATATATTTATAATATTTAGTCTGTTGCTTAAAATGGAAGCTCAACTTCACCCCCAAATACAGCTCACTGGGCAGTTGCTGGTATGCCCTCCCGGGAATCCTGGCAGCACAGCCGCCCCCTCTCTCCCCTTGCCATCTGTTCTTGATCTCTAAGGCCAGTACTGAGAGGAGGCAGGTGAATGGCCTGAAAAACAAAGGGAGATTGTTTTGCTTGCCATTGTGTTTTATATTCCAGTAAATGTGCTTTGAATACAAATTCCTGTTCAGATATTTCTGCCTCTCTGTTACCAGAGATTTATAAGGGGTTGAGGGAAGAGAGGGTATAGAGGGCAACATTTCCCTTGATTACTTTAGCCTAACTGCAAGGCAGATTTTCTCTATGAATGGCTTTCCCCATATCTTTCAAAATCACCCCTTACTGAACTCTGTGCCTGGACTTGTTCTTTGGGACCTTTGGGATTAGTGAAAAGAGTACTGATCAGAAAGACAAAGTCCTCTTTGCTCCTTTGACCTCTGCCCCCAAGTATGGACAACATACATAAACCATAGGGGTTGCCTAAAGTTCAATTTCAAATGTTTTCTGTAAGTCACTGGAGAAAGGATTGGTAGGGGAGGGATTAGTGCGCTGCTTGGACTTGTTTTCTAACGCAGCCCACTGAGCTTCAAAAGGATCCACGGAGCAGGTACCTGCAGGGACGTCTCTGTGCTTGTCTCCTGAGGCCAACCTGCCATCGTCTACACCATTGAAAGCTGCAGAACCGTTGAGGTGCTGAGCAGAAGGCTTAAAGAAGGGACTGGTGGTAGCACTGCTTGTCTCATACTGCGGGAATGTTTGCTGCTTGACCAGGCTGGGTGACTGATGGGGGTGGGCAGCTTGAGGATGGCCTGCAGTGCCAAATACATTGGCTACCATCTGAGAGGGAGTGATGCCCACCACAGGCACATTAGGGGCTGGATAGGGCATCCCATTGGCCACAGGATAGGACTGGGCAGGGACAAAGGCTGGCTGCAGGGGTGGGACCACACCCACAGGCACAGGCTGAGAGGTGAGGAATGCATTCCCTTGGAAAGATGGTGCTGGCTGGGAGATGGCAGTGGATGGAGGCGGCTGGAGAATGGGCTGCAAAGGAGCAGCAGAGGCCTGGGGCTGCTGTGCCCGGATGTTCTTAGACACCTCTTCTAACCATCGGTCGGCCTCTGACGGTGTACGCCTGTGGCCCGCCTGGAAGAGACCTGCAGAGGCAGCACCAGAAGATTGACTCCACTCAGTCCCTGGAAACAAGATAAAGACAGACAAAAGAATCAGTTAAGGGGCTTCTTTCCTCACCTTTTAATCTTGGTTATTTGAGTGGTCCTAATATGTGGAACAAATCCCCTTACTGGGACATTTTGTGGTTTTGGGAGGAAAGTTTCTATTAGCAACTGAGAAGATTTTATGGTAGAATAAAGAGAACCTATCATACATCAGAAGCAACAGCCACATTGGGACACTTTCTAGATATGGCCCTAATGCACTGGGAACCAAAGCAGCTGGCTAGTGTCAGAAACCTTCCCTATTGTAGTAGCTCATCCACAATACATCAGCCAGCTTGCACATGCTCTAAAGGACCCAAGGTGATTCATCTTCTGCTCCATCAGGGCTAAAAGAAAATAACCAGTGACCTGGCCATACTTTACTGGCAGCTCCTGCCTGGCTTCTAGATACATGCTATCTTTCTGGTGAACCTCCTCTATTACCATTTTAAAACTTTTTGGGGCTCGGC
>NW_003852760.1:91163-92372 GCF_000181295.1 Otolemur garnettii
AAAACAAAACAACTTTTTGGTTTATAGTTAACAGATCTCATCACAGAAAAACTAATACAGAAAGCAAGAATAAAGTGCTTTTTGTAGCATTTTTTGGTAGTCCTGTCATTGCAGGGTCATCTTTTCCTATAGGTATGTCCACACATCAAATCCAATGATGGATTCTCTGAGATGGGGCCCAGGAATGTGTATTTTATAAAAAGCTCTTTTTATAAAGGACTATAAACCTAATCTCTCTTGTTCTTCTCTTTCGCCATTATTTCTTAATAGCAGCTTATTTCCAGAAGAGAATATTCTTGTCCTACAAGGATTCCTCCCTAGTTCCTATTCAGGTAATTGGCTGATTTTAGAACCATGGTCACTTATCTGATCCCAGAATCCTCACCACCATCTGTGGCCACCTTACCCGAACATGTGGCTGCAATTTCCTTGTTACCAGCATCAGGTGCATGGGCCCAGGGGTTGGTCTCACGCACAGGCATTGCTACGGGTGCTAGAGCAGTATGGGCTGGCTTAGCAGCAAGCACATGGAAGGCTGGGTCAGTGCCATTAGCTATAATGGGAGCAGACAACATCAATGGAGTTAATACATGCAGGGTGTACAAGTGATCCCTTGGAGCTGGGTCAGTCAGACCAAGATACTATACTGGTGGAATGGATAAGACAGAAGAGTTGATGTTAGGGTAACCATGCTGTCTTGCAATGGATACATATACCTTTAGGCCAGTGGTTCTCAACCTTCCTAATGCCGCAGCCCTTTAATATAGTTCCTGTGGGTCAGGACCCACAGGTTGAGAACTGCTGCTTTAGGCAAAGAGGGAATTAGAGGTTATAATTAAAATGATTGTACTAGGAAAATATGTGCATGGGGAGAAGGAAAATGAAGCCCCAAACAATTTCAAGTTAAGTTGAACAGAGCTGCACTTAGCCTTTGGCATAATGAAGTAGATAAAGCATTTCCCTCTTCTACACTTTTCCAAGGCCAAATTATGCCAGTAATAATGGGCTAGATATAATGATTACTTCTTGTTTCCCTCTCAAAACTTAAAATATACACATACACACACATTCACATATAAAACAATTCTTTATTATGTGTCAGACACTATGCTAACAGCACTTTATATGCATCATCTCATTTAGTTCTCTCAAAATCTCTATAAGACTGGTACTATCTCTATATTACAGATCAGAAATCAAACTTGATAT
>NW_003852760.1:92538-93584 GCF_000181295.1 Otolemur garnettii
AATTTCATCATTTTGTTGAAGATTTTTTTTTCCTTAAGTAATGCTCATAATATCTCAAAATGTCTGACAGTGGTTCACACCTGTAATCCTAGCACTCGGGGAGGCCAAGGTCGGAGGATCCCTTGAGCTCAGCAGCTGGAGACCAGCCCAAACAAGAGAGAGACCCTATCTCTCCTTAAAATAGAAAAAATTTGCTAGGCATGAGTCCCAGCTACTCAGAAGCCTGAGGCAGGAGGACTGATGGAGTCCAGGACTTTGAGGTTACTGTAAACTAGGCTGAGGCCACGGCACTCTAGCCAAGATGACAGAGTGAGACTCTAGTCTCCAAAAAAAAAAACCAAACCCCTCAAACTCCGAGTACCTACTATTCTTCCCTTATCTCCCTTTGTTAAAATCTCTTAACCCTTGTTCTTACCCTAGATATCTATGTATCTATATCAGGTTCTACTCTTTAGCTCAGCTCTCTATAATATTTAGCATGGAGCAGACAAGCACCTTCCCCTGCCCTAAAACTATTCCCTCTTAAGGGCTGGCAACATGCGTTTGGGGTTGGTACTATTTATCTAGGGCTTGTCTAAGAAACTATCTCACCTAAAGACTAGGATCCCTTCAAAGGCAGGGAAAAGAAATTGCAATATTCTGTTCAATTTTGTATACTGAGTACCTTGTAAACAGAGTCAGTAGAATACAATGGGTACTACATAGAGTTTAAATCCTGGCTGTGCGATTTTGGCAATTTACTTAACCTCCCTAAGCCTCATTTTATCATCTGTAACCCCTACCTCACGGAGTAGTTGTGGGGATTACATGAAATAATGAAGTACTTGCCATAATATGGCAGGTACTGTCCTAAGTGCTTAATAAGTGTACCTATTATTATTGGTTTTATAATGTTTGTAAGATGGCATGAAAAGCCATTTTGGTACGGATGACTATAAAGATTTACTTGGCTCGGCGCCTATAGCTCAACCGGCTAAGGTGCCAGCCACGTACACCTAAGGTGGCGGGTTCGAATCCCCAGCCCGGACCCGCCAAACAACAATGAC
>NW_003852760.1:94790-100269 GCF_000181295.1 Otolemur garnettii
GTTGTTTGGCGGGTCCGGGCTGGGGATTCGAACCCGCCACCTTAGGTGTACGTGGCTGGCACCTTAGCTGGTTGAGCTATAGGCGCCGAGCCTAAATGTACTAGTTTTAAAGAGAACAGTTAAGCAAGTCAGAGGGCACCAACCTTGGAAGGCAGGAGATTGTGGTGCCACTGCTGTTACCGGTTTGGTCATTGGGGCAGATGAGAAGGGGTCCTCAGAAGGTGTGCTGAAGGCATTGGTGATCTGTGAGCATAGGGAGCTGATGCTCTCTGCTTCCCCTTCTACCTCTGGCACTGCAAGGCAAACAGAAAATGGCTCCAGACAGAAAAACAGAATAATCCTGAAATACAATAGATGATACAAGCTGCCATTTAACACTGTGTGAAAGAAAACAGCTCAATTAACTGTCTGATAGAACTACAAAAGCAGCTTCAAAAAATCTGACCATTATTTTCACTGGATTTTCAAATGGGAAAGTATAAAACGTAAACAATTCATGTATTAAGGTAAATCTTCCTTTGCAAATTCCCAAATGTTAAAATTTGCTTTTCTTTTAACACTGTTGGAAATTTGGTGCTATTTGTGCCAAGATGTTCAGCTAACTGGAACTTTATCTAGAGGACATATATAACCTGTATGCCTTCCAACCTATTCCCATTGTATCAAACTGACAACGTCATCACTCTCATTTTTCTCCCAAGTCTCCAGTACCAAGTATATGAACTGTGATAACATGAAAAAGTAAACAGAGATATAGGACTCTTAGAGACTTTTTTTTTTTTTTAGAGACAGAGTTTTACTTTGTCACCCTCAGTAGAGTGCCGTGGCATCACAGCTCACAGCAACCTCCAGCTCTTGGGTTTAGGCGATTGATTCTCTTGCTTCAGCCTCCCGAGTAGCTGGGACCACAGGCACCTGCCACAATGCCTGGCTATTTTTTGTTGCAGTTTGGCTGGGGCCAGGTTTGAACCCACCACCCTTGGTATATGGGGCCAGTGCCCTACCACAGGCGCTGCCCAAGACTTTGTTTTTAATACTGATTATTACCAACCAAGACATTATCAACAGAGGAGTAAAGTCTCTGACCAGAAGACTTTAATCAGGATCTTACAGGATATTTCTGTATAACTGAGGAAGCTAACTGTATGTGCCAAACCTTTGTTTGCTCTTCTATAGAAAGAGAATAACAGTTTTGTGCCCTGTCTACCCCAGAGGGAGACTGAAACAAGGTACTTGAAGCAGCTGGAATTCAGTTTATGCGAGAGTTGAGAGCTAAAAAGACCCTCAGTAATCATCTTTTATTCTTTAAGCCTAGTTTCATCCATCAAAAGAACTTAACTCTTACATCATCAGTGGGAATACCCTATTGAGAAGAACTTCCTCATATTCTGTTATAGCAATGGCTTGATGTGTCTAGGAGGGAAGTAAAATACGGCCTAATAAATTAACCATATTTAACACTTTAGCTTCAAACTGTATGATGAGCATAGAGCTACAGGGGCTAGCTCAGTCGTACAGAGGCACACAAAGGCCTGTGTGGCAGTTCTAGAAAATAATGTTTGTGAGCAAGACCACTATGATGAACAAATAGATCCTAGATTTTATACAAGAGACCTATTTAGAGGTTCGTCCTATGGAGCCAACCAGCAAGAAGGACGGTGAGCACTAATCCATTTCTTCTGATACAGCTGCTAGTAATTCTTCTAAAATGTACATGTTTATAAAGTTTCTTTAATAAAATTCCCTGCTGGGTCCCAAATGGCAGAATAAAAATGGAAACTTAAGTCCTCTGATGTCTGCAAGCAGTTTGGCTCAGAGGTAGTGAGTACATTTACATCAGGACAAACCACAAATCTTGCCTCTCAGGCTAGAAATTCCATCATGGCTCTGTTACCTATTTGTTGAAGAGAAATTAATAATACATATCTTTTCCCTCCATGGGCCTTAGTTTTCCCTCAGTGAGAAATGACACCACCAACCTCAGGGAAAGAGGAGTGGCTAGTTTAAAGGGATTAGTGTCTCCACAGGAAGTGATAATAATGCTTCAGTGCTAGAGCAGTGAGTTAGGTGGCTGCTACATTACCTGCATTTTTTATGGGGAAATCAGTCTTCCTCTGCATGGTGGAAGGCAACTCATTGATGCGCAGGGATAGCTGGCGTTTAAAGGGTGACATCTTCTGGCTAAGAGCAGGAAATCCTCGGAAAGAGCCTTGGCGAGCAAGCTGTTCGATAGGTGCATGCCGGCGTGGGATGGCATGAAGGTTGTTCACCTCAAGAGAAGAGGTGGCATCCGAAGTGGGAGAAGTGGGAGAGGATGGGGATGGGGCAGTGTTGCCAGAAGCCACTGATGAACAAACTACTGTTTTATCTGTTTCAGCTCAAAAAATCAAGAGAAAGAGGACCTTAGCAATGTCTTTAGACAATATGAGTTTCACAGAGCAGACAAACTCAAAAGCCCTTTAGGTTTTTTCAGGATATTATGGGATATTTCTATATAACTAAGACATACAGTTATACAGAATATAACTGTATTTCCTCCGTCCCAATGTTTTTTTAAAAAAGATAGGTTAGAAGCAGAGTTCAGATTTATTTTTCAGACAGATTAAAAGGTTTAATAACTTACTATATGTCACACAACATTATCTACCATGTGTTAGATCTTTTATTCTTATGTAGTAATTGATAAATTAAGACTTCAAACAATATTCTATAAACTCAGTTCCTATGAACTCCTAATAAGAGGTCCTCTAAAGAATAGTTTTTGGGCTGGGTGTGGTAACTCATGCCTATAATCCCAGGGCTTTGGGAGGCTGAGGTGGGAAGACTGCTTTAGCCTAGGGCAGGGGTCCTCAAACTTTTTAAACAGGGGGCCAGTTCACTGTCCCTCAGACCACTGGAGGGCCAGACTGTGAACCCTGGGACGAGTTGGCTACCAGGATAGGCAGCAGTGGCAAAAACATCCAGTGGGCCGGATACATGTCCTAGGCGGGCTGCATGTGGCCTATGGGCCGTAGTTTGAGGACGCCTGGCCTAGGAGACTGAGACTGAGCCTTAGCCAACATAGCAAGACCCTGTCTCTATGGAAAAAAAAAATTAGCCATGCCTGGTGGCGTGTGCTTATAGTCCCAGCTATGTGGGAAGCTGAGGCAGGAGGATCACTTGAGCTCAGGAGTCTGAGGCTGCAGTGAGCTATAACTTGAGCTATAACTGTGCCACTGTATTCCAGCAGCTTGGGCATCAGAACAGAGCGAGATGTTTGTTTGTTTGTTTGAGACAGAGTCTCACTATGTCGCCATTGGTAGACTGCTATGGTGTTATAGCTCACAGCAACCTCCAACTCTTGGGCTCAAGTAATCTCTTGCCTCAGCTTCCCAAGTAGCTGGGACTACAGGCACCCACCACAACATCTGGCTATTTTTTCTGTTGCAGTTGTCAATGTTGGTTAGCTGGCCTAGGCCAGGTTCGAACCTGCCACCTTCGGTGTATGTGGCTGGTGCTGTAACCACTATGCTATGGGCGCAGAGCTTTGTTTTTTTTTTTTTAAATGACAGTACATGGTTTTCAGTGTTTTATAGTGGAGCGGTGAGGAGGTACTTTTGAGAATGACAGAGTCTAAATAAGCATAAATATAGACATATACTTTTGATTAGGTATCAAAGAATGTCACATAAGGCAATCTTAAAATCATAGAAAATATGTATTTTTGGTTCATTTGAATAAAAGCATACAGAAGTAAAATTTTAAATTGGATTAAACCTAAATATAAGACTGTTCTGATGGGGTTACTGGTTGAGTTCGATTCTGATCATGGAAAATCTACTCCCAACCCTTATGATCCTTTGTAGATCTGAGGACCGAATCTCTTTAGAGTTGCTGTGTAAAGTAATGAGTATTATTTGGTGGTATTAAAGAATATGTTTTCAGCTTGAAAAAAATCACTAAAGTACACTGAGTAATGGCTACATAGATTACATTTTCTTGTAAAGAGCATGCATTTTTTTCATTCTTTGGTTTCCTGGTACAAATGTTTATAAGAAATGAAAAAAAAGTTACTATTAATAATTTAATTACAAATAAAAATATGTATGCTTTTTTGGGGAGGCTTAAGAATTAGAGCCTAGGTCATTATTAAATCAATGACATTATCTAAAATGGCTGGTTTAGAACTAAAAGGACATAGTAAAAATTTATTGAAATTATAGTAATGTCTATTACTACAGACATTATTAAATGTGTAGGTCATTATTAAATCAATGACATTATCTAAAATGGCTGGTTTAGAACTAAAAAGACATAGTAAAAATTTATTGAAATTATAGTAATGTCTATTAGTTAAACTGAACTGTTTGTACATTTGTTGGTTTCAACCCCAGCTATACACCAGAATGCAAAATGTTTTTAAGTCCTATCACTTGGTTCTAAAATATCTAACCCAAATTTACAGACTCCTGAGTTTTGAATGTCTGCACAGGCATTTCAGTTGTGATGCTATGTTACCTAAAACTCCCTCATGATCTATAAAATCACCCACTATAATTAACGGGGGGCTATGAGAAAAAGAGTTAGGGGCTGACCTCTGGATCTATGTACTTTTGTAATTGTAAAGCACTAAAACCCAGCAATACTCTAATAATAAAAACAGGATCACTATTAAATCTCTGCTAGCCCTAAACCCCTGGGACTTGTGCTTCTTCTTTTAAGACGCAGGTACTTGATGACATTTGCTTCTCTTAGAACTCAGATGTTTTCAGGATGGGAGGGAGGGAGATGTTTTCAGGATGGGAGGAGGAGATGTCTTGAAGAATCAGCTGTACTCTCAATTTCCCCCAAAAGAATAAATTTGAAGCCATGAAACTAGTCACTCTAAAGGAAACTAGTCACTCTAAAGGAAGGCACTTCTGTAAGATTTTCAGCTTTGTTATTATGGTCTTCTTATATGGCTAAGCTTTCTCTTTGATTAAAAGATAACTTGTCCCTAAAAGCTTCAAAATATTACCCTATTGGGAAAAACTGAATTAAACAAATATATAGTAGAACAGACTGTACCTTTCTTGGCATCTTGCATTTGTTTCATGATCTCTTCTCTTTCTGCTTGTTCAGTGGCTGTTGTGACACGGAATGATCCTTCTCTTGTAAAAGTGGTCCGACTAGCATCGAAAGTAGCAGTCACTCCACATTCCTTCTCCCTCTTCTGCTTACGCTCTAAACAGGCTGCAAAAGCACAGCCTACTGCATGGCTCAACCTCTCACCCTGATGAGAGCAAAAGGTATTAAAAGCTTTTTTAGAGTTACAGTAATAACCATTACATGCAAATAGATCTGTCTTTACGTAAGGCAAAATGTTGTGAACTCCAGTTTAAAATTAGGTTTTAATTTATCAGTATGCCAAGTTACTTTAAATGAATAAATATCTTAGCTAGTAATTATATTAACTGTTGTAGGTGTCGGGTAAAGTGATCATTAGCAACTTGTGCTTTTC
>NW_003852760.1:101458-103240 GCF_000181295.1 Otolemur garnettii
CCACCTTAGGTGTACGTGGCTGGTGCCGGTTGAGCTATAGGCGCCGAGCCTTATCTGTAACTTTAAACTGCAGTCCCCAACTTCCAATCTGCAGACTGGCTTTGTCCACAGCCTGTTAGGAACTGAATTGTACAGCACCACCACCTGAGTTCTATCGCCTGTCTCATTCCTCTGAACATGGGAAAATTGTCTTCCATGGGAAACCAGTCCCTGGTGCCAAAAAGGGTGGGGACCGCTGGTTTTAAACCATATCCCTAACTGTAGAATAAAAAAGTTAGAGATGGCATAAAAAGTGTTGGCATCATTCATAGTAAGAAGAGATATTTGGGCACAGGGAGTCTTTTGTGATATTCTCAAAAATCACACAGCTACTCCTACATATGGCTCTGAACAAGTAATTTAATTGGATTTTACATGCCAATATCAAATTATCATTAGGATAATGTTTAAAATGTTTTTCTCTAAGATTTTACATGACTGTCAATCTTTGACTGCTTATTTAAAGACTGATAGACTTACCCCCATGAATGCACATGAGTTTCCATCTAATTTCTTAGTTGGGTGATACAAGGCTGGGTGTTAAAGAAAGGATACTGAAAGATTCTTAGAACCTGTTTGCTTTTGAACATAGCTGTATTGTAGGAACAGAGTTATAGGCCAGGGAAGCTTATTATTATTTTTCCTAGGCCTAGGGCAGAAATTTTTGAAGAATGACCTCACCCTTAAACAAAAGCATCACTTGAGAACTTGATATAAGTGCAAATTCTCAAGCCTCAATCCTAGATCCACTAAAGAAAAACTCTGGGGGTGACAGTCCATGATTTCAAAAGAAGTCCTCTAGGTGATTCTGATACAGAACTACTAGCCTAAGAGACTCAAGCAATCCCCAGGGCCATGATTCGACAATAAAAATGGTTTAAAACTGGTATCAGGAAACTCTTAAACTCTGAATATATTGTCTTTGTGGTTTTCTTAGGTCTGAGAGAAACAGAGGAAAAGTTTAGGTTTAGTTACCCCAACTCATTTAAAGTGTCTGGGTTGGCTCGGCACCTGTAGCTCAAGTGGCTAGGGTGCCAGCCACATACACCAGAGCTGGCAGGTTTGAATCTAGCCCAGACCCGCCAAACAATGACAACTACAACCAAAAAAAAGCCTAGTCTAGTGTTGTGTTGGGTGCCTATAGTCCCAGCTACTTGGTAGATTGAGGCAAGGGACTTGCTTAAGCCCAAGAGTCTGAGGTAGCTATGAGCTGTGGCACCATGGCATTCTACCCACGGCTACAGCTTAAGACTCTGTCTCAATAAAACAAAACAAAACAAAACAAAAAAACCCAACAACAACAAAGTATCTGTGTCAAAGGAAGAAAAAGGAAGAACAGCTTAAATAATATTAGCTACAGTTTTTGGAGCAGTTAACACGGGCCAGACCCTATGGTAAGTGTGCTTATAATCATCTGATTTAAGTCTTCACAAGTCTCTCCTTTTATACAAGTTTAGAGAATGTTAAGTAATTTACACCAAATCCCATAGCTAGTAGGAACCAAAACCTGGACTGAAACCCAGATCTGGCTCAAAACTTGAGCTCTTAGAATTTGTTTATAAAGCCTTAAAAGATTTTGGTCAATTTTAGAGGATGGCTACCATCTCTCTTCCAAGATAAACCCCCGAGGCAAGAGCTTAATTGAGTTATAGCCTTCACAAATGGCTGGACCGGGAGTCCTCAAACTTTTTAAACAGGGGGCTAGTTCACTGTCCCTCAGACCATTGGAGGGCCAGACTGTGG
>NW_003852760.1:103884-106852 GCF_000181295.1 Otolemur garnettii
CTGGATTCGAACCCGCCACCTTAGGTGTATGTGGCTGGTGCCTTCGCCACTTAGGCCACAGGTGCTGAGCCTTATGTCAGAATTTTAAGTAATTTACATAAAGGATGAATTATTCTCTATTTAAAAAAATTTTTCTACCATGCAACAATTTCTAGCATAGTTATTAATTGTACTAAATTTAATATTTCTATTTTTATATTAGTTGAAAATACGTCCCAATTCAATCCTTTCCTATATAGTAATCTCTTTGCCAATAGATTTATAACACCATACCCAGATGTGTGGCAAACAAAGTAACGTTTAAGAGTCCTAAAAATACTTCCAATTATAAAAAGTTTCAAAGTTTAGCAACTACCATGGCCAGAGCACTTTCACTTCCTTTAATGAGCTTGTATCTCAGCCAATCATTTTGCAACTCATTGGATTACACCAAGAGTATGAACTGTTTGAATAATAGGTTCAAAAATAGTCTAGTTTAGGTACTTTCAAGAGCAGCTGTAGCAGCATGTATTTGTTAAAAATATATTGGAAACTGTTGGTTAAGCAAACCTGGAAGGAGCTCAGCTGAGAATACTCACAATAAACACGTGTTGGACTCACCGTGTCTTTGACAGCCATGAAGCAGTGACAGATCCAGCGCCGAGTGGTGCCATCACGACAAATGTAAGAAAAGGCTCTATCAAAGTTCCTATCTGGGGCACAGAAAGAAACTTTCTCTATTGTCTGGTCAACTATGAGGTCCTAGAAAATGGGAAGCACAAAGAGCAGACTTATGAGGTTATTTTGGCTTCTCAGAATAAACACAGGATGTTCATTTCACAATACAGAATCCCTACATCTGATGCAACTAGGCTATGGAATAGCTAGATCTGTGTCTAGTACTAAGAATTCTACTTAGGGGGGCTGGGTGCAGTGGCTCACACCTGTAATCCTAGCACTTTGGGAGGCTGAGGCCTATAGACTGCCTGAGCTCACAGGTTCAAGAACAGCCTGAGCCAGAGCAAGACCCCTGTCTCTAAAAATAGCCAGGTGTTATGGCAGATACCTGTAGTCCCAGCTACTCGGGAGGCTAAGGGATGAGAATTGCTTGAGTCCAAGAGTTTGAGGTTGCTGTGAGCTATAATGTCATAGCGCTCCATAAATCTACTTAGGGAACATCCCAAGAGGCATTCTGTCCAGATGCCTCCTTTACCTCATTTATGTGTTCTAAAGTATATGCTTGTTCTTCTTAGCAAAGTATCACAGGAATGGAAGAAAAAGTATCCAATGTACACACACCTATTATGAAATTAATTTAAACCTTTTTATATGAAAGCTATAACCTAATAACAACCTAAGGATATGGGGAAGGGGGAAGGAGGGGGGAGGGAGAGGGATTCGAGGGTTCACTTCTGTGGTTCATCTTGCAAGGGTACAAGTGAATCTTTCTATGAGTAGAATATGAATGTTTTGACATAATAACTAAGAAAGTTACATGAAGGCTATGTTAACCAGTTTGATGGAAGTGTCTTGGATTGTGTATGAAAACACCACACTGTACCCCCAAAGTGCATCAATGTACACAGTTACTATTCAATAAAAAAAAAAAAAGTGAAAAATAAAGTATATGCTTATTTGTTTTAGTTTTTGATCTCTTTTATGGTAGGTTCTATGTTTAATTTGATAATATATGTGAATTAAGAGGAAAACAAGCATGTTGAGCACCTCTTATAATTGCAGAAGTCAAATGTGACTTGAGTATTACAATTTTAATAACAGGTTTTTTTGGCTACCCGCCCGTAGCACAGTGGTTACAGAGCCAGCCACATGCACCGAGGCTGGCGGGATCAAACCCAGCCTGTGCCACCTATACAACAATGACAACTGCAACAAAAAAATAGACAGGTGTTGTGGCAGGCACCTGTAGTCCGAGCTACTTTAGAGGCTGAGGTAAGAGAACTGCTTACGCCAAAGAGTTTGAGGTTGCTGTGAGCTATGACGCCACAGCACTCTACTGAGGCTGACATAGTGAGACTGTGTCAAAAAAAAAAAAAATATATATATATATTTATACATATACACACACACATACACACATAGTTTTTTCCTTTCTTAAAATGTGTGTACTTCTTTTGGCACCCTCTGTATATATATGTTCTTTTCTGCACCTTGCTTTTTTTTAACTAACAATATACTCTATCCAGTGAATTTTTTATTCCAGATATTGTATTTTTGAAGTGTGAAATTTCCATTTGGTACTTTTTCATAGTTTCTATTCTCAACTGAGATTTCCTATCTCTTCATTCAATGAGCATATTTTCCTTTTCATCACTGAGTTTAGTTATAATACCTGTTTTAAAATCCATGTTTGCTAGTTACAACATCAGGGTCATCTCAAGTTTGGGACCCTATTGATTGTCATTTACTGATGAGAAGGAGTCAAGACTTTTCTGTTTCTTTGTATGCTGACTAATTGCATTGTGTATTATAGACACTGTGCATGTTACATGTAGAGAGTCTGGATACTATTACATTCAGCGAAGTGTTATGTTTTTGATTTTATAGCAGGTAGTGAGTATAATTGAGCAGGTAGTGAGTATAATTGAGTATTCAATTATACTCAAATGGAAAATTCTATCTTCTGGACAGCAGCTCAATATCAGTTTTTATATTGTTAGTTGGGTCATTTGGAGTCTGCCTTATACCTACATGCTGGGTCACAGATTTGGGCAGAATTTATATACAGAATGTGGGGCTCCCCCTCTTTGGCACTCTCATTTTCAGTATTCCCCTTACTTGTCAATGGCTATTGTTATTTCAAATCCTGTCTTCTTGATTTTCAGAACAAAAACACTGAGATTTTCACTTAAGTTTTAGCTACCCTAAATGGTACAGACCAGGGCCCATCTTTAGGCTAGAAGCTGTGAAATGATTTTTTCTTTTTTTTTTTTTTTTTTTTTGAGACAGAGCCTCAAGCTGTCCCCCTGGG
>NW_003852760.1:107465-109663 GCF_000181295.1 Otolemur garnettii
CCTTAGCCGGTTGAGCTATAGGCGCCGAGCCAATTTATTCCTTTTTCTAAGAAACCATCCAAGAGTTGGTTTCTATACTAAATATGTATACTCCTAAGTAGGAACACTATCACAACCAAGGTAGACACAAGTGGAGAGATGGGATAGTAAGGCAGCTTTGACGTAGCTTCTTGTTCAAAGGTTAAGGACTTTAAAGTTTGGCTTTTGTTCCATAACTTTGTGCAGGGGATCACTGCATGGTCTCACTCATTCCAATACAGTATTAGTCTCTGGTTATAGCTAACTATGAGGGTGGGAAGATGAGTCCAGTGGTGGCAAGCCATCAATTATTGTTCAATGAGGAAATAACTAAATTAATGCATGTTCTGTAAGTAGCTGCAAGGGGACAACATCACTTTCTAACTTTTGTAAATAACAATTAAATACATAGACTCCAAGTACAACAAATTTCATTCAAACACTAATGAAAACTACAGAAGTTCCTAAAAATAAGGTAATCAAAATGATCACTGTTTCTATCTAATAAAAATGCACTAAAATTTAAGACTATGGCTTCTCTTGAACTTACAACCTTTAATACAAGGCCAAAGGACTGAAATGCAGTCATATTAAATAACTTAAAATTTACCAGGCAAGTTGGAACTGGAGATCATTATCCTAAGTGAAATATCTCAGGAATAGAAAAATAAACATCACATGTACTCTCTAATAATTGAGAGTTAATAGATAGGCACAAAAGAGATGTAAAGTTCATTTGAAATCAAGAAGGGAGGACAGGTGGGATAAAAACCTACCTATCAGATATAATGAACACAATTTGGTTGACAGGCACACCTAAAGCCCCAACTTAAGCATCATAAAAGGTATCCATGTAAGAAAAACATTTGTACCCCCTTAATGTTTTGAAATTAAAAAAAATTTATGAGGCAAGTTGCCTATCAAAACTGCTTCTTCCCTGTCAGACTTTCTCCTCTTCCTGTAACATTTGAATGTTTCTGAAAAATTAATCTTCTTAATTTTTTTCCTGACTTTTAGGTCTCATAGGAATTTTAATTAATGATTAAATGCACTTATACAGGGTGGCCATGAAGTTTGTGTGCAATTTAAAATACTGACTTTATGGTCACCCTGTATAATACTTTCTGCTTTCTAGGGGCAGATCTGTGTCTCTATTTTTATTTAGGCACCAGGAATCACTTTCTCTCAAACACAAAATGTTACCTGTGATTTGAGATATTGTTTGGATTCTAAGTAAATGTTAACCAAAGAGCCATTTACTAGTCCTTAAGATGTCACTTAAACTGGGTTTATAGTCAAAAGGCAGGTTAATTAGTTCAAATAACACTTTCTAAAAATAGTGTTTTGTTTTTTTTTTTTGGATACAGTCTCACTTTGTTGCCCTCAGCAGAGCACTGTTGCATCATAGCTCGCAGCAACCTCAAACTCTTAGGCTCAAGCAATTCTCTTGCCTCAGCCTTCTGAGTAGCTGGGACTACAGGCATATGCCACTATGCCCAGGTAGTTTTTCTATTTTTTGTAGAGATGGGGTCTTGCTTTTGCTCAGGCTGGTCTCGAAGCTGTTAGGTCAGGCAATCCATCCACTTTGGCCTCCCAGAGTGTAAAGACAGTGTTTTTTTTTTTGAGAGAGTCTTAAGTTGTTGCCCTAGGTAGAGTGCAATGGCATCATAGCTCATAGCAACCTCCAACTTGGGCTCAAGGAATCCTCTTGCCTCAGTTTTTCTGTTTTTAGTAGACAGAGGGTCTCACTTTTGCTCAGGCTGGTCTTGATCCAGTGAGCTCAGGCAATCCACCCACCTTGGCCTCCCATAGTGCTAGGATTACAGGCATGAGCCACCAAGCCTGGCCCCAGGACAGTGTTTTCTCAAAGAATGAGAAGAAATTCCAGATGTAGCCTATCTTCTTCTTCTTCTTTTTTGTTATGAGAGAATATCACTCAGTTGCCCTGGATAGAGTGCCGTTGGGTCATAGCTCACAGCAATCTCAAACTCTTGGACTCAAGTGATCCTCTTGCCTCAGCCTCCCAAGGAGCTGAGACTACTGGTTCAGTAGCCTGGCTAGTTTTTTCTATTTTTAGTAGAGGCAGGATCTTCCACTTGCTTAGACTGGTCTCTAACTCCTCAGCTCAGATGATCCACCCACTCAGCCTCCCACAGTGCTAGGAGCCACTGTGCCAGCCC
>NW_003852760.1:110460-114039 GCF_000181295.1 Otolemur garnettii
CCTTAGCCGGTTGAGCTATAGGCACCGAGCCAGTTTCCTGAATGTTTAATAGACTCTCAAAAGAATGTACTTTGGACAAGGGGGCAGGGTATGGCATGACTATAACAGCTTAATGGCATTATATTTGATCATTAGAGATTTAAAAAAACATATGAGCAATTTCATTTAAGCATATAAAAATCTTACCTTAGTTTTTTCATCAACAACTCTAAGTCCATCTGCTGAGACCCACAAAACTGCCTTAACTGCTTTCTTTCCAGTCTTTTAAGAGAAACAAAAAAGAGAAGGAGGGGAGACAAAAATATTTTTAATATTAAAATAAGTCACTTCCACAGAAAACACTGACTTCTATTTTCCAAAAGTCACAAGTACAGATGGAGTCCAAGTTCAGGAAGGGTGCCCAAAGCCAAATACTCAAACCAAACTGGAGAAACATTCAGGAAAAAACAAGCCAGAGCCATTATTTTAGAAACACAATGCAAAACAATAAGATAAAATTAAGTAATGGAGAAAGGGCAGATGGAATAAAAACTAAGATATCACATTCCATAAAGGGCAAAGAATTCATAACTAGATTCTTTACCCACTTAAAAAATCAAGAAAACCAAGAGTTAGGTAAATATTAAATACATAAGGAGTTACACCACAAGTAGCTTCTACAAGCGTACTTAGAGTTAACATATAAATCTAAATTGAGATGCTGACCATTCCACTATCCTCTGACCCCAATGTGTATAGCAGGACCCTTGGTTACCTAAAATTTTCATGTTACAAATGCAATAAGTCTTCATTATTCTATTCAATTTTTTTCTACTTCTTGTAAAGTTCTTCTTATCGAATAATACTCTTATAAAAACCATTATTTCTTCTCTTGGGATTATCACAGAACTGGCTTTAAAAAATTTTTTTTAAATCTATTTTTCTTCTAGAGATAGGGTTTCACTATGTTGCCCAGGCTAGAGTGTTGTGTCTGTTCATACAAGTGGGATCACAGAGCACTGTAACCTCAAATTCTTAGGCTCAAGCAGTCTTCCTGCCTCAGCCTCCCAAGTAGCTGGGACCACAGGCACTGTACCTGGCTTTGGTTTGGCTTTTAATTTAATATTAAATAAATGGAGTCATTTGGGGGACATATGAGGATTTAAAAACTCTGAAAAAAATAATTTCATATAATGAATCTTCTTTTTACTGGCAGAGAAAAGACTTTTTAGGCATATGGGAATCATATGAGTACAAGCTGTTATGATTTCTCCAATGATGGAATGTAAAAGTAAAGGAGCAGTTAAAAAGAAAGGATGATATAGCAAAATTAAACAAAGCAAAACAAAGGCTGAGAACAGATATTAGGTAATCATAAGAAGTACAGATCATAGGTGGGCGCTGTGGTGAGTGCCTATAGTCCAAACTTCTAGGAAGGCTGAGACAAGAGGATCACTCGAGCCTGAGAGTTTGAGGTTGCTATGAGCTATAATGCTACAGCACCCTAGCCAGGGCAACAAAAGTGAGACTCTTCTCTAAGTTAAAAAAATATAGAGAGATATCAAAAAGGTGCTAAGACTGGAGCAGCAGCCTCTAAGAGAGAAAAATAAGAATAACAGACACTTTCTACCATTCTCCTCTGTGTCTAAGCCTAGGAATTCCTAATAAGGGAGGCCTGGCCTTCTTTAAATGAACTGTTGAGATCCATTTGGCTTCATCATCACTACCCTCAACACAAATTTGATGAATGCCTATAATATGCCAGCCAGTGGAGATACTCAGAAGAGCTCACAGTCCACTGAAAGGTGACACTTATTACTATATTATTTATTTTTTGTTTATGTAAGTGTTACAGAAGAGCTGAGAACAAGACACGATGATGCCAGAAAGGAGGTATAATCAAATCTATTAGGAAAGGTTACAAAGGAGAAGACTGATCTGGGTCCTGAAATGATCTTTTTTTTTTTGAGACAGGAGCTTCAAGCTGTCACCCTGGGTAGAGTGCTGTGACATCACAGCTCACAGCAACTCCCAACTTCTGGGCTCAAGCGCGTCTCCTGCCTCAGCTTCCCAAGTAGCTGGGACCACAGGCACGCACCACAATGCCTGGCTATTTTTTGGTTGCAGCCACCATTGTTGTTTGGTGGCCCAGGCTGGATTTGAATCTGCCACTTTGGGTGTACGTGGCTGGCGCCTTAGCCACTTGAGCCATAGGCGCTGAGCCTGAAATCTTTTTTGACACCCTAGGTGAGAGTAGGGAAGCAGGGAATTAACAGAGGTAGCGGACAAGTCAGGCAGAAGAAACAGCAGTACTGGACACGGAAGCAAATAACACAGTAAGTCTGGAGCTCTACAAAAATTTCAGTATGGCTTGCTAAGCAGGCTGGGTGAGAGAGGAGCAAGGAGAGATAAAGAGTAGGAAAGGCCTGGTCTTGAAAGGCATATACCCCAGGAATTTAATCTTAATTCTCTGGGTAATTAGATGCCAAGGAAGGAATTAAAACACAATGTAAGAGATTTACATTTTTAAAACATCACTTTGACAGCAGTGTAGAAGGGTTGGAGAGCCTGGCCAAGGAAGCAGGAAGACCACAAGATTGTGGGTGTTGAGAAAATGTTGAGTTGAGCTCCCTTGGCTAAGATAGGTATGAAGATGAAAAGATTTTACTTAAAGGGAGGAGTTGAGGTTTTCTCTTTGGTTCCTGGGTAAAGAGGGTACCTACCACTAACCAAAATAAAGAACAGAACAGATGAAAAATCAAGTTTGAGAGAGGAATAGGACTTCAGTTTTAGTATGCAAAATCTGAGATGTCCATATAAAATCCAGGTGAAGACATCAATAGATAATTGGATATATAGGTCTGTAACTCAGAAGAGAATTCTAAGATGGAATTTTAGAACTGGGAGACATTAATGATCAGAGTAATAAGAAGCTAAGGACACTAAAACACCAATAATTAAAGAATTGGGAGAGAAATGAATAGTTCATTGAAACATGAGAAAAGGCATAGGATGAGGGACAGGAGAATGGAGAGAAAGTAGTGTTACTGAAACTAAGGAGAAGAGTTTCAAAAAGTAATGGATGGTCCACAATGTCAAATGTTACACAATGATCAAGTAAGCAAAAATGTGAAAAATATCCACTGGATTGGCTCATGCCTATAATCCTAATACTCTGGATGAAGCTGGTGGATCACACCTAAACTCAGGATTTAGGCACCAGCCTGAGCAAGAGACCCCCCGTCTCTCCTAAAAGTAGAAAAACTAGCCAGGAGATTTGACTGCTGCCTGTAGTCCTAGCTACTCAGGAGGCTGAGGCAAGAGGATCATTCGAGCCTAAGAGTTTGAGGTTGCACTCTACCCTGGGCAACAGAATAAGACTCTGTCCCCCAAAAGGAAAATATCCACTGAATTTAAAAAATGAAGGTAGGGGGCACCTGTGCTCAGTGGTTAGGGTGCTGGCCGCATGCTCCAGGGCTGGCGGGTTTGAACCCGGCCCGGGACCTGCTAAACAAACAAACAAAAAAACAAAAATAAATAGCCAGGCACTGTGGTAGGCACCTGTAGTCCCAGTTGCTAGGGAGGCTGAGGCAAGAGAAT
>NW_003852760.1:114059-115301 GCF_000181295.1 Otolemur garnettii
TGCTAAACAAACAAACAAAAAAACAAAAATAAATAGCCAGGCACTGTGGTAGGCACCTGTAGTCCCAGTTGCTAGGGAGGCTGAGGCAAGAGAATTGCTTGAGCCTGAGAGTTTGAGGTTGCTGTGAGCTGTGATGCCAGGGTGCTCTATGGAGGGCGACAAAATGAAACTCTTGTCTCAATTAAAAAAAAAAAATATTGAAGGTATAGTCATATGATAGAGGTCATGATGGTTAATGTTATGTGTCAACTTTGTTAGGCCATGGTTATCCAGATGTTTGGTCAAACACCAGTCAAAATGTTGCTGTGAAGGTATTACGTAGATATGATTATCATTTACAATCTCAACATAAGGAACTGGGCCCACTGTACTGATAAGTACATGTGGTGCATGTCTGATCTATAAAAATTAGGTTAACTTGAGGTGGTTAATGTAGGGAGGTTTTATTGTAGTTGAAGGCCTCAGAGCAAAAACAGGTATTCTAGGGGAAGAAGAAATCTTGCCTGAGTTTCCAGCCTACTGCCCTCTATAAATTTCAGACTTGCCAACCAGTCCCTATAACTACATGGTCAATTCTTAAACATATTTTTCACTGGTTCTTTCTTTCTGGAGGACTCTGACTTATACAAAAGTGGAAGTTAGACTAGAACAGGTTTAAGAAGTAAATGAAAGGTGAGAAGAATCTATAAATATTAAATACTCAAAAGCTTTTCTATAAAAAAGCTTTGTGGGGCCTCCTTAGCCAATAATGATATTGGGTAGCCAATGAGGGATGGGCAGAGGATCAAGGGGAGTCTTTAAAAATTGTGATAAACTGGGGCGGCGCCTGTGGCTCAAAGGAGTAGGGCACCGGCCCCATATGCTGGAGGTGGCGGGTTCAAACCCAGCCCTGGCCAAAAACTGCAAACAAATTGTGATAAACTATAGGCTGGGTGCGGTGGCTCATGCCTGTAATCCCAGCATTTGGGAGGCTGAGATGGGCGGATCACCTGAGCTCACTGAGTTTGAGACCAGCCTAAGCTAGAGCAAGACTTCATCTCTAAAAATAGCCTGGTGTTGTGGTAGGCGCCTGTAGTCCAGCTACTAGGAAGGCTGAGGCAAGAGAATCTCCTGAGCCCAAAAGTTTGAGGTTGCTGTGAGCTGTGATGCCAGGGAACTCTACCGGGGGCAACAAAGTGAGACTCTGCCTCAAAAATAAATAAATAAATATTGTGATAAAGTGGCACATTAAATTAGAAAGAT
>NW_003852760.1:115321-116578 GCF_000181295.1 Otolemur garnettii
GCCAGGGAACTCTACCGGGGGCAACAAAGTGAGACTCTGCCTCAAAAATAAATAAATAAATATTGTGATAAAGTGGCACATTAAATTAGAAAGATGATGGGATTTGTAAGACAAATATGAATCTGAATTCAGTACTATGTATATACTATTCATAAGTTAGGCAGGTTATGTAGCCCTCTGAGCTTTATTTCTTTATCTGTTAAAATATTTGTAGGTAGGTTAAAAGGATTCCAGATTATATATAGTGTTGGGGGGCTAAGGAGGCCCTACACAGACCTGTCCCCCTCCTTTTCCTCTTAAAACAAAGAACACAAAGGACCTAGTTAGCACCATCCTAAATTCAAAATTCCACCAAAGGACCCTAACCAGCCAAAGCCCTCCAGCCAAGTTGTGGAATTTGCCCACCCCATAGGCCCTCTATAAAAGCGGTCTCCAACTGCCCCCTAGCCAGACAGCATCTCTGTCCTGCCCAGGGGTATCTCTGTCCCTGGCCTGAACCTGGCCTGAACTTCTCGGGTCCCAGTCTTGTCTCTGGGTGCAAGTAATTGGTAGCCTCTTATCATTATCATATTAATAAACTTTTAAAAACCTCTTAGTACTAAAGCTTCTTCAAAGAATGTTACATACTTTCAACAAAAATGACTACAGTAGATCATGCTTCTATGCTGAATGGGAAAAGCCAGTGAAACAATGAAGACAGAAAAAGGGAATAATTTAGAGAATGAAGTCATACAAGAGGATGGTGGGGACTAAAACACAAATTTTAGACAGGAGGAGCAATGTCCCTGCCTCTGAAATGGGGGGATGAAGTGAGGCTGAGTAGAGATGAAGACAAATTTGTAGGGAAGGAAGTGGCAGTTGAGGAAATTCACTATGGAGAACCGTAAGTCTATCTGTAGAGGAGATGAGAGTACCTGCTTCACTTTGCTGGGGAGAGGAAGAAAGACAGGCACAGTAAAATAGTAAAAGATCTGGAAAACCAGTATGGGGATAATAATATAGTGACTAAGAATCAGACTGTTGTCTGGGTTTGAATTCCATTTCTACAACTTCCTAGTAGTATGACCAAGACCAGGTTAACTTCTCAATGCTTCAGTTTCTACTGAAGTTTCTATACAATGAATTAATAATCTTGTGTACTTCATAGGATTGTGAAGATAAAATGCATTAATGTATATAAAAGCTTTATAAATAGTACTGTGGTCACATAATTTCCTGTCCAAATTGGGAGTCCTTTGAAAGTGAAAAGGAATACTA
>NW_003852760.1:116887-118435 GCF_000181295.1 Otolemur garnettii
GCTGTGAGCTGTAATGCCACGGCACTCTACCCAGGGGGACAGCTTGAGGCTCTGTCTCAAAATAAATAAATAAATAAATAAATAAAAATAAACCCAGAAACAGGTGTTACATGGATGCTGTTCTGGGCAAACTGGGACAATTGTCATGCCACCAACAATATTTAAGCAACACTTATGTAACGTTTATCATTTTGCTGGAAGGTAAACTCCATGATGGCAGGATTTTCCATCTGTATTCTTCACTGCTCTATCCCTGACAGCTTAAACAAGGGCTGGAACAGAGTAGGCATTGAAGAGATACTTGCTGAAAGAATATATTTGCTAAATATCTGCTGTGGGAAATGGGAGACAGCTGACCAGTGATCTAGAACTGCCTGTGTAAGATGTAATATAGATGACAATCCTGTGTAAGATATTTAGATCTACAGTTTTATCAATCTCCCCATTGTGTAGTTGTAGCCTTAAGTGTTCAGCATCTGATGCAGTATGTAGGACTATTTCAAGGTGAGGAGACAAAGGATGGGAAAAGTAAAAAGTTCAATAGTTAATGGGACTGTTCTATAGTTAGTCATCTTACAATATTCAGGGAAATATATACAGTTTTCTTGGCCTAAACAGTTATAAAAAACATTTGTGCGTATAGCACACTCCCTGGGTGCAAGACACAACTACAACTCTGATTTTTACCTGTCATGTACAAATTATGTAACTTAATGGTTTGTCCTTCATACTACTCTGAAATAAAAAAGGAAAATAAATACTTTGAATGTCCCCCCTGAAAATTTCTGCTTTTTGAGATATGCTTTTATGATAATATTTATAGTATTCTACTAATGTTATCAGTGAGGAATTGTATTTGTCATATTTCATAGCCTCTGGTTTCTCTAAAGAGGGGGAAAAAAACCAAGATAATAAGAATTCTTTTTGTATTTGTTCATACCTTTGGGTACTGGTTCTTTAATGCCACTATAGTTTGCCACATTATAATTACTTCAGTTAGATACTAAGATAGTACTGCTCAAAGATAGTCATAGCTGAAATTAAGTCCAGAATTCCTCTAATATATATATATATATATTTTTTTTTTTTTGGAGACAGAGTCTCACTATGTTGTGGCATCACAGCTCACAGCAAGCTCAAACTCTTGGGCTTAAGCGATTCTCTTGCCTGAGCCTCCCAAGTAGCTGGGACTACAAGCGCCGCTACAACACTCAGCTATTTTTTGGTTGTAGTTTTTATTGTTGTTTGGCAGGCCCAGGCTGGATTCAAAACCGCTAGCTCTGGTGCATGTGGAAGGCGCTCTAGCTGCTGAGCTACAGGCGCTGAGCCTTATAACTTTATAGTAGTAACAACACTTCCATATTATTTGTAACTTCAGAGTCTTGCATTCTGAAAACATAAACTAAGATTTCTGAGTACTTTTAAGAAAGGAAGATAAATGTTATCAAGAAGATGAAAGTTTGGGTGGCACCTGTGGCTCAAAAGGGCAGGGCATCAGCCCCATATGCCAGATGTGGAGGGTTCAAACCCAGCCCCGGCCAAAAAAAA
>NW_003852760.1:119429-121184 GCF_000181295.1 Otolemur garnettii
ATACTGATGTTATCCTGGGAAGAAATGAATTAGAGTTGGAGGAATGAGCTTTTCAATTGTTTAAATCATGGATTGGCAAACTTTTTCTGTGAAGAGCCAGACAGCAAATATTTTCTGTCTCTGCAGCATGAAAGAAGCCATGGACAATATATAAACAAACAGGTATAGCTTTTTTCCAATAAAACTTTACTTAAACAAGTACAGTAGTGAATCAGAGTTTGCTGACTTCGGATAGAAATCATTATAATCTCTGGAAAGTAATTATTAATTGAATCATTTGGGGAAGGTAATTCATTAATTGAAATATTAGACCTATTGAAATAATGTTCCTGAATTGTTTTATTTTTTCCTTTTAAGAGAGAGAGTCTCACTATGTCACCCTTGGTAGAATGCGGTGGCGTCACAGCTCACAGCAACCTCAAACTCTTGGGCTTAAGAGATTCTCTTGCCTCAGCCTCCCAAGTACCTGGGATCACAGGCACCTACCACAACACCCGGCTATTTTTTGTTGTTGTTATAGTTGTCATTGTTGTTTAGCTGGCCTGGGCCGGGTTCGAATCTGCCACCCTTGGTGTTTGTGGCCAGGGCTGTAACCACTGTGCTACAGGCATTGAGCCTTATTTTTCTTTTTTAATATTTGACAAATGTATTTATATTCATTCTATCTATTATGTTAAAGTGTGACATTTTTGGTGTTACCCAACTCAAAAATTCTATATTTCCCAAGATCATCAATGAGGTAAGATCATGCAATTAATGAATATATATAGAAGTGGTATCTGGAGGCAAGATAGCTTTGCTGAGCATATGATAGATAAGAGCAAGAAGATTAAGCAGATTTTCTACTAAGCAAAAAAATGCTAAAAGACACATAGAAGCATAATTTGGCATGGCATAGCCATGAAATGTTAAGAAGCGACAGCACCAAACAGACCAATTTGGGCAGGAAAAGCAGACCAAGTCACTCTTTGGGAGCAACAGGGATCTACAATTCTACAGTGCAAAATACCTTCAGCTATAATCCCAAGAGGTCTTCAAAGGAACCTATGCGTAAAGAATCACTGGTGAGTTTTTCAATCACACTTACATTACAGATAACCCAGTGATCAGAGTAATGATGATACATTAACCAGGCAACTATGATACAGTATGCCTTGTAATAAAACAACAAATGGAATTCCCTTCTCTCAGAGAAAACTTGGCTTCTTTTTTAACCTGAGGACAAAGGTCTTGAAGCCTATACAGTAACTTGATATCTGAATTTCTGGACAGAATGGTATAATGTACAAATTTGGTCTTATAATTCCCAGATACTAGTCCCCAAAGAACAAAACAATAAAGGGACAGAAACAAAACTTTCTTTAGGATTTGAGACTGGCTCTATCTCTAATGTCTGGTCATTAAAAGAATAGTAATTTTTAATCTTGGACATTAAAGTACACTATTCCTGTACTTTATTAAACAAGAGGGTCATTTAAAGGCTTTTGGGGAAAAAATAAGGGTGGTAGCATGTCATGAATCACACAGCAAAGGAGAGCTTTTCGGAGGTAATTTAGCTTTTCTAATCCTCCCAATCACTTTAATTGGGGGAAGGGGACATCTATGGATTATTCTAATATGTTCATATTTCAAAAGTATATAATAGCTGAAATGAGAATTCCATAGGCATCTCAAATTCAACTTGTCCAAATTCAAATTCATCATACTCTTTCTGACAATGAATGATTCTACCACCCCCTTAATCATATATGCCTG
>NW_003852760.1:121537-122584 GCF_000181295.1 Otolemur garnettii
TTTGGAGCAGCTACTAGGGACCATACATTATTCTAAGCACTGAAGATTCAGCAGTGAACAAAATAAGCGAAGATCTCTGTCTCAGAAAGCTTACATTTTAGTGAGCAGAAGATTAACAAACAGATAAATAAAATATATGTTATGACAATGATAAAGAGAAAAGTAAAAAAAAAGAGAGAGAAAAGTAAAGCTAGGAAGAATAATAGGAATGTGTATGGAGAAGGATGATGTTAGGTTTTTAAAATAGGGTTATCAGGCGGCGCCTGTAGCTCAAAAGGGTAGGGCACTGACCCCATATGCCAGAGGGGGCGGTTCCAGCCCCCCCAATAATAATAATAAATAAAATAGGGTTATCAGAACAGGCATGGTGGCTCATGTCTGTAATCCCAGCACTTTGGGAGGCCCAAGTGGGAGGATTGCTTGAGCTCAGGAGTTTGAGACCCCTGTCCCTACTAAAAGTTAGAAAAACTAGCCAGGCGCTGTGGTGTGTTCCTGTAGTCCCACTCAGGAGGCTGAGGAAGAGGATTGCTCAATCCTAAAAATTTGAGATTGCTGTGAGCTATGATGGAACAGCACTCTACCCAGGGTGACAGAGTGAGACTCTGTCTCAAAAAAGAAAAAAAAAAGTACGGTTATTAGTAAATGCATCAGTGAGAATGGAGTTTTTGAATAAAGGGAAAGAAATGATAAAGTGAGTTATATATATATATGGATGATGTGTGTTCCAAACTGAGGTTAAAGCATGTACAAAGGTACTGAGGTGGAAGTACTCCTGGTGTATTTAAGGAATATAAAGGGGGCTGGTGCAGATGGAACAGAAGGAACAAGGAGGTAAGAGGGGCGGTACCCATAGCTCAGTGAGTAGGGTGCTGGCTACATACACCGAGGCTGGCGGGTTTGAACCTGGCCCATGCCAGCTAAAACAACAATGTCAACTGCAACAACAATAACCAAAAATAGCCAGGCACTGTGGTGGGCACCTGTGGTCTTAGCTAATTGGGAGGCTGAGGCAAGAGAATCACTTAAGCCCAAGAGTTGGAGGTTGCT
>NW_003852760.1:123775-125369 GCF_000181295.1 Otolemur garnettii
GCTATTTTTTGGTTGCAGCTGTCGTTGTTTTGGTGGGCTGGGCTGGATTCAAACCCGCTACCTTAGGTGTATGTGGCTGGCGCCTAAGCCACTTGAGCCATAGGCACTGAGCCGAGGAATTAGGTTTTCAACATATTAAAGTATGAGATGCCGGTAATTCTAGTACTCTAGGAGGCCAAGGTGGGATGATCACTTGAGGTCAGGAGTTTGAGACCAGCCTGAGTAAGAATAAGACTCTGTCTCTACCAAAGACAGAAAAATTAGTTGGGCATTGTGGCACATGCCTATAGTCCCCAGCTACTCAGAAGGCTGAGGCAGGATTGCTTCAACCCAGGAGTCTGAGGTTGCTGTGAGCTAGGCTGACACCACAGCATTCTACCCTAGGCAACAGAGTGGAACAGTCTCAAAAACAAACAAAAAAGTATAAGATGCCCATTAGACATCAAAATGGAAACATTTAATAATGATAATGACACTGACACTTACCTACTAAAAGCCATCCTGTGCACTTTGTTTATATTTATTCATCTAATCCTCACAACCACATTTGGTAGGTATTAGTCACAAAGCTACTAAGTGCCTGTGCCAGGATTAAATGTAAGTAATCTGTGCCCTTGACTCCTATGCTGCATTGCTTCTAAAACAGAAATACTACCATGGAATTCAGGGGAGATATCTGGAGAAATACATTTTAAAACCATCAGCATATAGATGGTATTTAAAGCCATGAACTAGACAAGATGGACAAAGGAGAGGTGCAAGCAGACGAGAATCTACAGACTGAGAAGTAGGCAGTGATATAAGGAGAAAACAAGGAAAATATTATGTCTACACTCCAAATAAAGAGAGTGTTTCGGGTGGCGCCTATGTCTCAGTGGGTAGGGTGCTGGCCCCCTATTCCAAGGGTGGTGGGTTTGAACCCAGTCCCAGCCAAACTGCAACAAAAAAAGGCATTGTGGCAGGCACCTGTAGTCCAAGCTATTCGGGAGGCTGAGGCAAGAGAATCGCCTAAGTCTAGGAGTTGGAGGTTGCTGTGAGGTGTGACGCCACGGCACTCGTACTGAGGGCAAAAGTGAGACTCTGTCTCTCTCTTAAAAAAAAAAAAAAAGAGAGAGAGAGAGAATGTTTCGAGGAGGGATGAGATAGGTTGTGTCAAATCCTTCTGGTTGTCTTGAGTAAGGTGACAGGACAAGAGGTCATCCGTGGAAAGAGAAAATTAAGAAATTCTGCAGTGACCTATAGTCCCAGCTATTTGGGAGGCTGAGGTAGGAGGATCGCTTCAACCCAGGCCATTGGAGGTTGCTGTGAGCGAGGCTGAGGCCATGGCATTCTAGCCTGGGCAACAGAATGAGAATCTCTCTCAAAACGAACAAACCATGCAAAGAAATTCTGGAGGTTTAAGGGGGAAAAAAGTCATGATATAATCAATGAAGAGAATAATTGGGCTATGAAAATGGACACTATCTTATTCATTTTTGTATATGGACAGCCAGGCATAGTCCCTAGCATGTTTTTTTGTTGTTGACAGAGTCTCACTCAGTCGCCCTGGGGTTGAGTGCCATGGCATCATAATTCACAGCAATCTCAACTCTTG
>NW_003852760.1:125489-127916 GCF_000181295.1 Otolemur garnettii
CTGTTGCTTGGGCTGGTCTTAAACTCCTGAGCTCAAGCAATCTGCCCACCTGGGCCTCCCAGAGTGCTGGGATTACACTGGCCTCCTAGCATGTTTTAGATACTATCTGTGACTTGAAACTTGAGAACCACCGGGTTGTCATGAATATAATTTAAAAAAAAAACAAACAACTCTGAAGCTTCATGAATTGTTTTTTTTTAATCTAGGAAAGGTCAGTGACCAATACATTTAATATACCAGTTGATCATGTCAAATGAAAAAACAAAAACAAAAACAAAAACATGAAACCAAAAATGAATAGAAATCTTTTTATTACTCTTGGGATTGTCTTTTTGTTTTCTCCCGAAATTTGTTATAATGGACCATAAAACTAAAAAAAAAAAAAAAAAAATCAAAACCAAGTCACAGAAGGTGAATCTAATAAATTACGAGAGCAGATAAAATATATACAAGGGCGGGCATGGGAATTTATAAAGCAAGAAGGAAGAAAAGAAAAAAGGTAGCAGATATTTCCCCATTGTTAAAAGGAATAGGAATGAAGATAAATATTAAGTACACAATGAAGATAATTAGTAAGTACAATTTGTTATAGAGAAGAAAATTTAAGAAATCTAAAATAGAATGTAGATGTGAATACACTGATTTAAGAGTGGAGTCATAAATACCATGGAACAACTTACTCTGGGGAGTTAGGTGAAAACAATACAATCACATATTACTTTTCAACCACACATTCTCTAAAACTTAACTATTTCCTATAATGCCACTTAACAAGTGCAAAAATAATAAAACTTGGAAAAAATATTTGGCAGTACATTAACAGGATCCACTAGGAACAGATATTATAATATTTTTGATGAGTCTATGTTATTCAGAAATGATTGCTACAAAGAAAAATAAATCAACATGAAATAATAGCCCAGGGAGGAGTTCACAAACTCAAATGCCTACAAGGCTAAAGGCAGGGAATAAACTGAGTGAAGCAGGCTGAGTGTAAGGGACAAAAGGAATTGTGATGAATAGGCAAAGTGGCTCGAGCTACTGCTGCCACACAGGAAACACGCTGTTTTGTCAGATCTAATTTTTTTTTTTTTGAGACAGAGCCTCAAGCTGTTACCCTGGGTAGAGTGCCATGCTCTCTTCCCAGGGTCACAGCTCACAGCAACCTCCAGCTCCTGGGCTCAAGCGATTCTCCAGCCTCTGCCTCCCAAGTAGCTCGGACTACAGGCGCCCGCCACAATGCCCTGCAGCCATCATTGTAGTTTGGCAGGTCCGGGCTAGAGTCAAACCTGCCAGCTCAGGTGTATTAGCCACTTGAGCCACAGGTGCCGAGCCAGATCTCCTAATTCTTTGGGGTTTTTTTTTTTTTTTTTTTTTGATCTTCTAATTCTCAAGACAGATGTCCTAGATTTTATGTGAAAGCTATGAATGTGTAAAATACAATTAATTCAAATACACAAACTGTGTGCAAGCCACACAATCTGTGTTTGTGGATATATTCAATTCTTTGGCTATCTAGTATCCTCTGCATTTTTGTCTTTCATTATAATTGAGGTATACCTGAGGAAAGCAGAGGCCAGTGCTTTTTGCATGAGAGAACATTAACACGGGGTAAGTGAAAGAACTTTGCGCCATGTTTCAGAAAATCCTGGTTTTAGTATAGATGCTGCCATTTAGTACTAGCTGGGTGACCTCTTTGAGCTTCTGTTTATTCATTTGTAAAATGCAGTTTCATGAATTACTCTGTCTAATCCATCAAGCTGTTGTGATTAGCAAATTAGAAAGCTTATCAAAGCACATCATAAGCTATAAAGCTCTATATAAGTACAAGTAAATGGCTTTAAAAAGAGACCCAGTAGGATGGCCTAAGCACACTTTCTATCTCTATGTTGAGTCAGTTCCTTCTTAAAATAGGAGTATGAATTAGTTTACAATAGATTAATATAGTTTTGCAACAGACCCAGGTTTATCTGTTCCCTACTGCTATAGTTTTTGAAGGAACTGCTTCCATCAGCTGATGATTCAGCAACAGGGAAGTGATGATATTGGTCAAGTCTAGGAGGAGACTTCGGAAAAAGAGGAAGAAGTTCAGAATCAGGGCTAACAATTCTTCCAATCTACCCACTTTCATGAAAAAATAATGTTAACACATTTTTTCTTTTGAGACAGAGTCTCACTCTGTTCCCTATGTGCCATGGCCTCGTCCTAGCTCACAGCAACCTCAAACTCCTGGTCTCAAGCAATCCTCCTGCCTCACCCTCCCAAGAGGCTGAGACTACAAGCATCCACCACATCGCCCATCTACTTTTTTCTATTTTTAGTAGAGACGGGAAAACAGAAAAAAGGCGTGGTGGCGAGCACCTATAGTCCCAGGGCACTCTACCAAGGCTGATAAAGTGAGACTCTTGTCTCAAAAAAAAAAAAAAA
>NW_003852760.1:130231-151269 GCF_000181295.1 Otolemur garnettii
AAAAAAAAAAAAATTAAAAGGAAAGAAATTCCATTTGGGAAAGAATAATACTCCACAAAAAGTTTCCATTACAATTATGAATTTCCTTAACAAATATAATGTCTGTTTCTTTCTCTCTTTCTTTTTTTTTTTTGAGACAGAGACTTACTCTGTTGCCCAGGGTAAAGGGTTACGTCCTTAGCCTACCTCACAGCAACCTCAAACTCCTGAGTTCAAGCCATCCTCCTGCCTCAGCCTTCCAGGTACTGGGACTGTAGTTGCCCACCAAATGCTTCACTAATATTTTCCATTTTTAGTACAGACAGTCTTGCTTTTGCTCAGGCTGGTCTTGAACTCCTGAGCTCAAGGGATCCTCCCACCTTAGCCTCCCAGAATGCTAGGGTTTACAGGCATGAGCCACTATGCTAGGCCTATGTCTATTTATAATGCCATAACGGTCTATAGCAGTGGTTCTCAACCTTCCTAATGCTGCAGCCCTTTAATACAGTTCTTGTGGGTCACAACCCACAGGTTGAGAACAGCTGGTCTAGAGGATTCTTCCTAGACATTCTAAACACGTCATCATTTGACTCAAATTCAAAACGTCTACTGAAAAATGTTACTGTGGCATGTCTGTTGGTAAATTATATTAACTTTTTATTTCAGATTGACAGCAGTAACATAATTAAATCATTAGATCTAAAATACTTCAACTTTGCTTACATTAATATAAACATGACCTAAATTAGAACAAGAAAATGTAAAAATGAGTTATAACTAAAACATTTAATCAAGAATGAAATGGAAGTAAACGATTTGTTCTTTAAAACAAATTTCAAAAATAACAAAACCACCAAGTAGAAAAACAATTGTGTTACTTTTATATTCACTTTCATATATAAAAACTTCCAGTAATTTATACTTAATTATCTAATGACAGTATTTCTCACTCTCTCTCGGTCTGAATTACTTTACAACACTTATTCAAAACTAAACAATAATAAACTTGGACATAAAAATGTTAGAAATAGATTGATTTATATGAGTATTGCCAATTATATAGTGCTTTTTTTTTTTTTTTTTGCAGTTTTGGATGGGGCCGGGCTTGAACCCGCCATGCCCGGTATATGGGGCTGGTGCCCTCACTCCTTGAGCCACAGGCACTATACCCCGTATAGTCTTAACTTTTAAGAAGATCTAAACATTAAGCAATCATTACTTGAAAAATATCTATATAAACAACATTCCATGACAGGTTTTTCATAGACTAACAGTTAAGATGGGTTTTCTTAGATTAGCAACACACGTTAAAAATCATAGCAGGATCCCCAAAGATAAGTTCATGTACTTTTACTTACTTCAGCTGAAATTTAAGTTAGATTGGGAAAAATAGAATACCACTGAATATAAAATTAAGGGTATGTTAAATATTCACTTGAATTTAATATTTCTTCCCATTTCTCTGTCAATTATTGAGCGCTAAGCAAAATCTGCTTGCCAAAAATACTGTTAATAATAATAGAGCTTTTTTTTCCCCTGAAAATCCAGTTTATTCTCCATGTTGTGGACAGATCCAGTCAGTGTGATCAGTTTTTCTGCATGTGTTAATAATTTATCAAAATAAGTTTTCCCACAAGACTCCATGTTGTGGACAGATCCAGTCAGTGTGATCAATTTTTCTGCATGTGTTAATAATTTATCAAAATAAGTTTTCCCACAAGACTCTTTCCATCAAAATCCTGGTTTGACAACATATCCAAATAAAGCTCTTGAAAATCACCTCTTAAAATTTGAAAGAAAATGTGGCAAGTCTTTCCTGTAACACTTACTGTACTTCAAATGGCTAAAGAGCAATCTATATTTTAAAAGGTGAAGAATAGAGCTTTGAAATGAAATTTATTTTAATATATAGCTTTGAAAAGAAAACCCTTTCTTATTTATTTTACTTTTGAGACAGAGTCTTGTTCTGTTGCCTGGGCTAGAATACAGTGGCACAATCATAGCATACCGCAACCTCAAACTCCTGGTCTCAAATGATCCTCCTGCCTCAGCTTCCCAAGTAGCTAGGACTACGGGCGTCTGCCACCACACCCAGCTAATTTTTTTATTTTTCATAGAGCCAAAGTCTTGTTTTTTGCTCAAGCTGGTCTCCAACTCCTGAGCTCAGGGGATTCTCTCTCCTTGGCTTCCCAGAATGTTAGGATTATAGTTGTGAGCGAAGAAAATACTCTTTTAACCTACTTGATTCATTTATTGGAATTTCCTAGGAATCATCAGATTTAATATCCATAGACACACAGACAATATCATAGTTAGTAACTTCCTAATTTATTAATTTCTATATATAGTCAAATCAATTCCTACATTATAAAGAAACCAAAGCCATGCTACTTTTAAAAACATGTCAGTGCTATACTAGGGGTGTAACTCCTTATAAAGCAAGCACAAATGTGGCATTAAACTTACTTTTCCAAAGAAGCCTTTGAAGAACTTTCTTTCCTGGAGGAACAGGGGGACAAGTCGAGTGCTATTATTGTATGGGATAAATGTCCCAGGGCTTCATATCAATAAGCAAATACAGAAGTTGGGGAAAGGGAAAAGTGGAAGAAAGGCAAGGGCTAAGAGTTGTAAAGAGTTATCCATACCAGGAGTGACAAGGACTAAGGAAGGGTGCATGAAAATGCAGGGAAACACACTGTATGGCCTATGAATCCATGGAAAGAGAAGAAATCAGAACTTCTATTCATGCAAAGCAACTAGTTAGTTTAGTAACTACCACATATTTTTGAAATAGATTTTCCAAATTTGGCAGCAGAGAGAAAGATTAGGACACACTGCTTTAGTGAGATTTGCATTTTAAATATCATAGTGAGTAGAAAACAGAAGATTAGTTTCATATACATTTAAAATCAGTGGTCAATTATGTAAAAGTCATCAATTAAAAAACCAGTCCACATTCAAATGACCATATAATTGCATAAAAATGCAATATGTAAAATGAAATGTGTATCCATCAAAGGTCCCTGTCATACTTTTCTTGCTGAGTTTAAAATGTCACCTAGAGAATCCTTCATACTTCCTAAGGGGAGCTTGACCATGTGCTCCACTTAGCCATTAGTATCAATCTGTATTTATGGGCATGCTGATCAATTTCAAAACGCACATGAGGAAATAACAGCTATGTTCTATTATAGATACAGAATAAATTATCTATAAAGAAGGCTAATGTTTAAATTGGATCTGGAAAAACAAATCATCTTTTTTTTTTTTTTTGAGACAGGAGCCTCAAGCTGTCCCCCTGGGTAGAGTGCTGTGGCATCTCAGCTCACAGCAACCTCTAACTCCTGGGCTCAAGCGAGTCTTCTGCCTCTGCCTCCCAAGTAGCTGGGACCACAGGCGCCTGCCATAGCGCCCGGCTATTTTTTGGTTGCAGCCGTCATTGTTGTTTGGCGGGCCCAGGCTGGATTCGAACCTGCCACCTTGGGTGTACATGGCTGGCGCCTTAGCCACTTGAGCCACAGGCGCCAAGCCGAAAAACAAATAATCTTAAGAATCAAATAACACCATTGGGCCACAACTCAAATTTAAGGAATAGGGTTTTCTTTTAAACTGTTGTTTCAAAATATACTTGCATTGATATTTATTAAGTATACAATTCTGAAACTATCTGGATAAGAGAGGCTTAGATACATATAGGATCAAGCATCAATTTTTAAGTACCATTTATGAAAACTGGCTACCTGTTTAAAGTCTAAAGAATGTAAGCAAATCTAACTTACCCACAAGCTAGTTTAACTTCACATTTCTTAGGTATGGTTGAAATATAGTTTAAGACTTTACCCTTTTACAATCATCTGTTTTTAATGTTAATGTTGGATAAATGTCTGGGAAATGACAATGATATTAAAATTTGACTCTCTTAAACTCATTCAATGTTCTCAAACACCAGAAAGTTTGTTTTCCATCTAAGTTTTGAAAATCACAAGCAGCATCTAATATTTCCATAAAATATTCTGAACTGAAGCTGGACAAAAAAATAATAGTTGTAGTAGTCATTACAATAACATTAAGAACATTTCTGCTGCCAAATTTGGTGACCCTAGTTTTGTTAGATTCTGAGTAACCACCAGCTTTCAAGGATACAGCCAAAGCTAGGAGATTCACTATTCTTAAGGGATGGGAAGGTGAGGGAAGGAGATCTATTAATCTTTAATTTAGCTCCTAGAAAAGCTCTTGTTAAGGTTTTCCTCTTTTTACAAAAGACCCCAGATGTTAATGAAAAAAGTTGACGTGCAAAATGCATGAAAAGACATTCGTTATTATAGAATAGTATTAATGTTCTTAAAAAAAATTGTTATGATTCTTTAACCTGCTAAAATAAGAACATATATTAAAACAAAATATATCAAATAGTGAATAAAAACCAACATATTAGAAACTGGTAGTATAATGAAACTAGTCTACCAAGACAGAGAAAGAGACATTTAAGAGACGATGGGAAGAAATGACTTTTTATTATGAGATGAAGGGTATGTTGGACCAGAGTCAAACAAGGCCTGATACACATTTACAAAATTGATTAATAAAGGACAATACTCTCTCACTCTGCAACTGACTATGACATAAAGACAATAAAAATGTGTAATAGGCCATTTCAGTTAATTATCCTATACAATTTAAATTCTAAAGTAGCTAATTAGGGAAATTACATCACAAAGTAAATGAGTTGAAAATAGTTGCAACTAACTCTATGTAAAGAAAGAAAAAAGAAAATAATTGTTATACCATGAGGAACATATTTTTAAAACACTGTCTTTTTTAGTTATGATTTTTTTCATTATAGAATATCAAGTATGCAGATGATTTCCAATTGAAGTTAATGTAATTCTAAATTGTAAGAGACTACTGGTACTTTGGGGAAAAACATGCATACAAATGTACTTCCAAATTATCTTCTTCCTCAATTCCTCATAAATTTCAAAAGCACTAGAAATGTTAAATTTTAAGCTCAAGGATCATTCATATAATAGATTTAAAATCTTTGTTTCACTACTTAACTGGTACATCTAAGCTATTTAATTTAAAATTTTTAAACTCTAGGATTCAAACTAATTCTAAAGACACTCTTTTTTAAGAGTGTCTAATTCTTTTTTAATCCTCTGTAGAAGAGGAAGCTTTTATAAGTATTTGGCATAGCAGGTTGGAGATCCCCACTGAAAGTTTGTTAGATCTTTGCTCAGAGGAAAAAAGGCAACTAAAAATTTCTGCTGCATAGTAAAAATGTGAAAGGAAGCCAAAAATCAAAAATATATGTGGACTAGTCTGACATCAGAACAACAATATCCTGAAGATGTCCAGCTTTCTACAAGATTCCCAGTGTAATAGCACTAGAAGAGGTATTTATAGATGAGAGAAGTCACATTAAGTATAATAAACAAGAAATTTATCTCAGTTACCAAAAATTCCATCTCATTTTTTAATAATACCTATTTGCCAATGCAAAACTATATATAATGATTGCTCCAAGTCGCCTAGATAGGGTTTGTCTGAAAAATTTAAAGTAACTTCTTTTTTTTTTTTTTTTTTTTGAGACAGAGCCTCAAGCTGTCCCCCTGGGTAGAGTGCCATGGCATTACAGCTCACAGCAACCTCCAACTTCTGGGCTCAAGCGAGTCTCCTGCCTCCGCCTCCCAAGTAGCTGGGACCACAGGCGCCTGCCACAACGCCCGGCTATTTTTTGGTTGCAGCCGTCATTGTTGTTTGGCAGGTCCGGGCTGGGGATTTGAACCCGCCACCTTAGGTGTATGTGGCTGGCGCCTTAGCCAGTTGAGCTATAGGCACCGAGCCAAAGTAACTTCTTAATGAAAAGTACAGGAGTGATTGATTTTCCCTCAAAGTTCAAAAGTTCAAGTATGTCCAGAAAAGCAATCATCAACATATAACACTTTCCTTTAGTCATAAAAGACCATAGGGAAATAAAGATCTTTAGAAATATGCAAAAGGGTTTTATAAACTCAAAACATTAAACATTAAGATATAATTATGATGATTCCTGAGAGGTAGCACCTTATTCTCCCAGGAAAGGGTTTGACTCCAAGGACACAGGCCCCATGAAACAAGAAGCTGGAGGAGGTTCTTATTTCATATTGAATTTAATGAATCTTTCCTAGGAGGTTGGGGATAGGGAGGGTGTGGGGCCATTTGCATTTGTTAATTTTTTACATTACCTATTTATGAATATATAAACCTTTATATGAGATTTATCATTTATTTATTTATTTTTGGAGACAGAGTCTCACCATGTTGCCCTTGGTAGAATGCCATGGCGTCACAGCTCACAGGAACCTCAAACTCCTGGACGCAAGTGATTCTCTTGCCTCAGCCTCCCAAATAGCTAGGACTACAGGCACCCACCACATTGCTTGGCTATTCTTTGTTGCAGTTGTCATTGTACGTTATCTGGCCCGGGGCCAGGTTCAGGGCCAAGTTCGAACCCACCAACTTTGGTGTATGTGGCTGGTGCCAAGCCCAGATCTATTTTTTAAAACATGGAAAAGTTGCCTTTATGAAAACATAAACACATAATAATTAGATTATAATATTTGATTTGACCACATATTGAAGATTACATACTGTCTATTCATTCCAGAAACAGTTATTGAGTGATTATGTGCTGGACACTGTTCCAGGCATAATTCTTCTTTTTTTTTTCTTTTTTTTGCAGTTTTTGGCCAGGGCTGGGTTTGAACCCACCATCTCTGGCATATGGGGCAGGTGCCCTATTCCTTTGAGGCACAGGCACCGCCCCAAAAGTATAATTTTTAAAATGGCATTTAGTTCCTATTTCCAGTGAATATAAAAACTCCTAAATAGTCCTATATCTCAAATAATCATGATTATACTCTATATTTTCTTGGTTTAAAAAAATAAAAAGGTAAAATAAAAGGAAACAAGATCTACTCAACTAAAAAAACTAGTTTTAAAACTAGACAGTTAAATAGGGTCTATTTCTGGATTGTGTGAGATCATTTTATTTATGCACTTTTTTGGTTTATTTGTATTTTATACAATAAACATATATTGTTTATATAATAGAATCTCTGTAAGTTGACTACCCAAGGGACTGTACCAAACTGGTTACCCTTTGGAGGTGGTCCACATAAGGAACTAGGCCTACTGTACTGATACATACATGTGTAAGTCCAGTCTATGACAATTAGGTCAACTTAAGGAGTGGTCAATATGAAGGTCCTACTGTAAAGGAAGTGGTCAATATGGAGGTCCTACTGTATAATAAAGAGATGTTCTGATTAAATGTTTAAAAAAACCAAAAACCAGATAGTTAAGAGGATTGACTGCTTCTTAACAGGATTAAACAATTAAATACCATTTTTAATATCTTCTAGGCAAACTTAAACCATTCCTAGCTTTTCTTTAAGGAGTAAACATGAGCCATTCTCTGAATTAAAAGACTTTGTAAAGGCTCATTCCATAGTGGCCTTTTAGTCATATATTATATAAGATTTTAATAATAATTTATGGTTTGTTTCAGGCCTATTTAGTCTGTTCACTGATTTGTTGTTTTTAGAAAGTTATTAATAATATAGTGTTATATATTCCTTAAGTAGGGCAAACAAGTGCATTACTTTAAAACTATGTTCTTAGCTAAATTCACCTTATTATTCTTTTAGATGAACTTAAAATTATTTCAGTAAAGAAGCTGAATTTAAATTTCTTTTTTAAACTGGCTTTGACAAAAATGGAAAATCAAATTAAGAGACTGTGTTTAATTGGGGAATATATTCAAGTGGACATGGCAAGACTACAAACTATAGTTTCATGTACCATACTACATGGTTATAAATCCCCTTAATATAAATGATGAATTAGAGAGCGTAAGTTAAGACTAGGAAAGCTTTCAATCATTTAAGAATTTAAATGATTAAAATCTGAGCTAAAGGGTATATGTATATACATATATGTATATATATGCCTTTTTGTTTTGTTTTCTAGTTCTTTGTATACCACAGTCAGTTATTTCTCTCCTCCTTTCCGGTCTATAATAGATTCAGGCATTTATTCCAAAATAAAATCCCCCCTCTTGAAGTTGCCTGCTTCATTAATTTTTATGTATTTCATATTGAAGAATTACAAGTTAAGAGGTAATACATTACAAGAAGCAGAAAATTTTTGATTACTAAGCAAATTGAAGGAAAAAGCACACATTAGTAGTCAAACTTGGGGCAGCCCATCATACCAGCAAACCCTTAGCAACAAGGCTCCTTGGGGCAGGGGCATGCAGAAGTAATGCTTAAAGCTTTCATAGCAAAGTGGGGAAAGGCCACGTTCGAGAGAAGGAAGGTTGTAAAGAGGGCTGTCAGATTTATGAAACATTCCTCTAACTTATCAAAAATCTGAAATTTAGCCCTTTAATCTAAATCTTTATGAATTCTGAACCTATTCTCTCCTTTTATTAAATATACAGGCATAGCTTGGGATGTGTTCTATGGCATAATGAACAAAGGAAATATTATATATCCTGGCTCCATTCCAGTGTGCTGAAGTTTATGTAAAAGGCAGCAGAGATAGATTATGTTCGAAAAATATTAGGGAGTAGGAGTTAAGATAGTAAGTCATCTCCAAGAAAGTAAATCTCACCAGGCATCAACATAGATATCTCTGTCTCATACTTTTTTCCAGAAAGCTATTTCTTAGGGATTTAAAACTCATAATTTATAACCCAGTTATCACAATTAGGTTAAACCATTAACTATAATGGTTTCATCTTGGATTTAGTATTATTCTTCTATCAAATTTCACATCACTTGTTTAACATGGGTTCTGAATCAAAAATACCTTTTAAATGATGTCTGGCCTATATCAAAGAAGACTGGTCTTTATAATTTATACCTTTGGATGGACAGCATGAGGTGCTTTTATTAGTAATCCCACACCTTTTGCTTTAAGAGAAACATTGTTCTTATTGGATACTGGGTCACTGAAATTTACCGAGCAAAATCTTTTAAGAAAATATTGACAGTATATAGATCAACACTGGCAACCATCAAATACATACAGCTTTCAATCTTTTTACAGCATCTTCACAGATGTGCATTCCTCTTGATTCATCAACTTCTACATGACCAAGGTACTGTAGAAAGAAGAAAAAAGTTAGGGTACTATGTTTCCTAAGTAGCAACTATACTGTGTTAAGCATCAGGCAGGAGAGAATCAAATACAGGTTCAGCGTCCATAATCTGAAAAAATTCAAAATCTGAAACACTTCTGGCCCCAAGAATTTCAGATAAGATATTCAACCTGTACACTGAAATCTCTACACTCAAGAGACTCACAGCCTCCAAAGAAGAATAAAATAAAGTTACTTTACTCATCTCACAGTTACTATGCATTTATATGTAAACCTCTCCGCTACATACCTCTCCTAAGGCAAAGCATACACACACACTCACACATATATCATGAAAAAGCCACAAACAAAAATGACAGTTTTCTAAAGGCTGGAGAGTGAGGCAGATAACTAAAACAAATTTTAAGAAGGTAGTACATCTGAGCTTTAAAAGACGTGTAGAATTTGAATAGGCAGAAATTGAGAGGCTGAAAATTTACTTTAGAATGAGAAAATGACAAACAAATGAATGTGCAACAGGGTAATTATATATCAGAGGGAGGAGGCGGTCAGAAAGTAGTACCTGGTGTGCTTTAGCATACTGAGTGCTTTGAACTGAAAAAGAATCAAGGTTTCTCTGACCTTTTCTTGCCCTCCTGACTTCATCACTTTCTCCCCTGCAGTGTAGGAAAAGTCTTTCTCTGAAGTTCCCTTATCTACCAAAAGACAAATCCTCCAAAAGAAACTCAATTATCACGTATTTCCTCCCTGGGAATCCCATCAATTTGGGAAGATTAACTGTTGCACAACAAAAAAAGACTATAGGTCAGACACCACAAACTTCGTCACAGACTATTACCTGTGCTTTTGAAGGCTGCTCCAGACAACTTTTATTACCAGGGGCACTTTATCTGCATAACGAGACAATCTTTGTTCAACATGCCATTTCCTCTCCACATCAACATCTTCCCCCTGGAAGCCCCAGAATCCTATTCATTTCTGTAGTCCAGGATACTACAAAAACTTCAATCATCTGGCCTTTTTCAGTCTTAAATTTTGTGAAATTCACTTGCATATGTATAATAAATGAACAGGGAAAAGGGCATACAAATTTATCTACTGTCAGTTTGTTTCACAGACTCAAATGTTCAGAGGGTACAGAGAAAGTTCTCCTCAACATCAAGCACTCCTATTAGTTTTAAAAGTGAGAAATATGCAGCCAGACAATGGGAGTGCTGAAATAGAGCCTGCACTTCACCCTAGAGATAATGAAAGCTAATAAAGATTTTTCATTTTTATTTATTTATATGCATTTATATGTAATCCTCTCCTAAAAACTTTCCATTTTTATTTTTATTTATTTGAGACAGATTCTCACTGTGTAAAATAGAGCCAGCACTTAACCCTAGAGACAATAAAAGCTAACAAAGATTTTTCATTTTTATTTTAATTAATTTATTTATTTGAGGACCAGGTGCCAATGGCTCAAGCCATTTGAAGCCTGTGGTCACAGGATCACAGCTAAAAGGAAAAAAAAAAAGCAGAAAGGATAGTGGCAACATAACAATTATTTATTTATTTATTTATTCACTGTGTTGTCCTGGGTAGAGTGCAGTGCCATCATCACAGTGCACAGTAACCTCAAACTCCTGGGCTCAAGTGATCCTCTTGCTCAGTCTTCCTAGTAGCTGGGACTATAGGTGCCCACCACAATACCTGGCTAGAGTTTCTATTTTTAGTAGAGATGGGGTTTCAATCTTGGCTCAGGCTACTCTGGAACTCTTGAGCTCAAGCAGTTCATCTGGCTCCATCTCCAGAGAGCTAAGATTACAGGCTTGAGCCATTGGCACCTGGTCCTGTGAAAGCCAAACTAGCTCCATTTTGTTGTTTACAGCACAAGCCCTATTCCTGGCTGTTTATCACATAAGTTCCATTCCTAGCCCTCCTGCCCCAACCTCTGCCAGTGAAACCTGCAGGGCCACTCCCTGCTGCCTCTCCCCCACCCCAGGTTGCACAGCCACTGAGCCGTAAACTGAGTCACCTTAGGTAAACAGCTGCTATAATAAACAATAAGTTTCTATTACCTTGGAATACAGGTAATCAGGCTGCACCAACTCTAGCCCCCGGTTAAGGGACCCCCCCCCACACCTGTACCAATCCAAATTCACCTTTACTAGTGAAATCATCAGCTACCAATGCAAATCCTCCTTTACTTCCTCCTTTACTAATGAAATCACCAACCACCAATGAAAAGTGTACTCGTATCCGACCCTACCCCTCTTGCTTTCTGTACCCCATAAAAACTTCCTCCACCCTAGGTTCGGGGCTCGTCCTAGGCTTGCATGCCAGGAGAGTCCAGATCCAGGTCTGAATAAAACCTCACCTCATGCCTTTTACGTCGGAGTGTGTCTCAGATTCGTCTGTTGGGGCTGTTTGGGAGATTTTTTCAGGCATAACAGTCCTAATAAACATTTTTTTAAAAGGTAGTAATATAATTCAAGCTGTATCTTAGTATGGGAATAGTTCTGAATTAGAAAAGAAAATGATTTCACATGATCACAGCTAAAAGGAAAAAAAAAAACAAAAGCAGAAAGGATAGTGGCAACATAAATGCTCTCTCTTAAAAGGAAAATTTGGGGTATAATACTAGCACTCTGGGAGGTCAAGGTGGGGAAATCACTTGAGATCAGGAATTCCAGACCAGCATGAGCAAGAGCAAGACCCCATATCTCTAAGAAAAATGAGCTAGATACTGTTGTGGGTGCCTGTAATCCCACCTACCGGGAGGCTGAGGCAGGAAGATTGCTTGAACCTAGGAGTTTGAGATTGCTGTGAGCTAGGATGACACCACTGTACTTTAGTCCAGGCAACAGTGCAAGACCTTGACACAAAAATTTTTAAAAAATAAAGACAGTATTGGGAATATTGCCTTTCTGCTTCTCTAACTCAAGACTATTGCCTCCCCTCTTTGGTACTTCCAGCTTGAATGTAACACAGCCAAAATTCCAAAAGAGAATGCAGCAATACAAAGAGAAGTCTGGGGAAAAAAATCAATCTAGCTCTGGTTTGAAGAGTAGGAAAAGGAATCTTTAAGCTTAAGTAACAATAGTGAAATCCTGCAAGATCCACACCTCTAAGGGAGGAGAACTTGCCTATTTGTTTGGTGGAACCTTAATTCCAAGAAAATGGGGCTGACCCCTTTTGTTTTATTCCCCCTCTCTCTCTGAATCTCACACTATTTGACCCTAGATACAAGTGAAATTGTAGGAATTCCTGGTGGAAGAGAATAACCAGAGTTCCAGGTTTCTGGCTAGAGGACCACGAAAAGAAGCTCTGAGGAACCAGAAAATATTGAGGAAGGCACAGGAAGGAAGGAGCTTAGGAAAGACACCATGAATTGTTTATGAATTCCAGGACTCACTCAGGAGCCGCACGACTAAGGATCTGATCCTAATTAGCATACCAAAGACTTTGAGAACTAATGTACAGATCACTTCCTGGTTCCCAAACTGAGAACTGGATGATATACACATAGGACAGTTCAGAATAGCACTGCAGACCAGAATGCCATTGTAAAGTCTTTGAAAACTGAATGGATACTGCTATCACAGTCCACAGAAGATAAGCTGGAACTTGCAGCCTGAAACCTAATTGGTGGATTGCTAAAACAAAAATATAAACATTTTCCGTAGGATTTAAATAAGACCTGAAGTAGCACACCTAAGTATACAAATATCCAGGACACAACACAAAATTACTTGGCATATGATGAATCATGAAAATTTTAACTCATTTGGGAAAAAAATAATCCACATATACCAACAGCAAGGTTATACAGATGTTAGAACTATCTGATTAAGGCTTTAAAGCACCTACTATAAAAAATGTTCAAAGAAGCAACAATGAATAGTATTGAAACAAATGGGAAAATGGAAAGTCTCAGCAAGGAAATAGAAAATTTAAACAAAGAATCAAATAGAAATTTAAATACTGATAAATACAACTGAAATAAACACGCTGGTTAGACCCAATGCGAGAATGGAGATGACAAATCAAAGTCTCTGTGAACTTGAAGATCAGTTGAAATTATAGTGAGAAACTGGATGCCTTATTCCGCAGATCTGGAATAAGGTAAGACTGTCCCCTTTCACCACTCTTATACAATCTACCTGCTATTTTAAAGTCCAAAATAATTACATGTATTTTGGTTTTGTAGCTCTTAAATATGGTGCAAACAAGACATCAAAAGTACTCCAGGGGACTTGGTGCCTGTAGCTCAGTGGTTAGGGCTATGGCCACGTACACCGGGGCTGGTGGGTTGGAACCCAGCTCAGGCCTGCCAAACAACAATGATAACTACAACCAAAAAATAGTTGGGCAATGTGGCAGGTGCCTGTAGTCCCAGCTACTTGGGAGGCTGAGGCAAGAGAATCACATAAGCCCAAGAGTTTGAGGTTGCTGTGAGCTGTGATGCCACAGCACTCTACCAAGGGCAACATAGTGAGAGACTCTGTCTCAAAAAAGAAAAAAAAAGTACTCCAGGAGTGAGCACAGGATTACCTACCATGTACCAGGATCTGTGCTGGTTGCTTTATATATTTTGTTTTACTGAATACTCAGAAAGGTATGCAAGATCAACTAATTTTTTAAATTGAGAAAAAAAAATGAGCTTCAGAAATGCTGACTAACTTGTCCAAAGTCACGGACACAGATAGTAGGGAAGGAGTATTATTTCAGATTCTGAAGTCCAAGGGTCGTCCCACTTGACTTTACCATGATTCAAGAAAACTTTACCTAATTTCACATTTCTACAAGGAAATTAAGAAAAACCCAACAAGTTCCTTCCACCAAACTTCTTCCTTACAACTTTTAAAATAATTTCACTGGAAAATTCCTCTAGTAGGGCCAAAACTGTCAGTAATAACTCAGTCTTTCTGAAAACTCAGCAAAAACATCTCCAATAAATTTATAGTTATTCATACTTTTTTTTTGAGACAGAGTCTCACTATGTTGCCCTGAGTAGCCTGCCATGGCATCACAGCTCACAGCGACCTCAACTTCCTGGGCTTAAGTGATTCTCTTGCCTCAGCCTCCCAAGTAGCTGGGACTCTAGGCGCCTGCCACAACGCTCAGCTATTTTTTGTTGTTGTTGTTGTTACAGTTGTTTAGTTGGCCCAGGCCGGGTTTGAACCCACCATCTTTGGTGGGTAGCTGGCGCCATAACCACTGTGTTATGGGCACCACGCCTACTGATCTATTTTCTAATCTTATAATTTTTCCTTTTAAAGAACATCAAATAAATGGAATCATACAGTATGAGACTTCTGGCTTTTTTCACTTAGTGTAATAAATTTAAGTCATCTAAGTTGTTCAGTATACTAGCAGTTTAATCCCTTTTATGGCTGAGTATAGTATTTCACTGCATGCATTTATTACTGTGTTTAGTCATCAGCTGAAACATATCTTGATTATTTCTACTTTTAATGATAGTAAATAAAGCCACTGTAACTATTCCTTGTAGGCTTTCATGTGAAAAGGAGTGGAATTGCTGGGCCACAGGATAATGGAGTATTTGACTTTTTTCCGCATGTTTGTGTGTGTGTGTTTGAGACAGTCTCACTCTGTTGTCCCATGCTAGCGTACTGTGGCATCAGCCTAGCTCACAGCAATCTCAGACTCCTGGGTTCAAGCAATCCTCCTGCCTCAGTCTCCTGCGCAGCTGGGACTACATGCACCTGCTACAATGTCAAGCTCATTTTTCTATTTTTAGTAGAGACAGGATCTCCCTCTTGCTCACTCTGGTCTCCAATTCCTGAGCTCAAGGGATCGTCCTGCCTCAGCTTCCAATAGTGCTAGGATTACATGCTATGAGCCCAAACATTGAGTACCTATTTTCAATTCTTTGGAATATTTAATTAGCAATGAATTGCTGGGTCATATGGTAATTCTTGCTTTTTGAGGAACCACCAATTGCTTTTCACTGTAGCCAAATCACTTAACATTCCCACCAGTAAGGTATGAAGGTTCCGATTTTACTACATCCTTGTCAACACTTGTTTTCTGTTTTGTTGTTTTGTTTTAAATTATAACCGTCCAAGTGCATGTGAAATAGTACCTCTTTGCATTTTTGATTTGTATTTCCCTAATGACCAGTGATGTTGAGAACCTTTACCTTTTCTTTCCTTTTTTTAAATTTCAGATTAATAAGAGAGTACTAATGTTTAGGATATACTGTTTTCAATTCTAAAGTAAAGTTCAAGTTGTAGATAAGCCCATCATCTAGGGGGCATGTTTAACATCCTTACATTGTTCATATTAGGTGGGATCTTGCCAACTGCCATCCCTCCTCTCCACTCCCCTTCCCTCCTCTCCCCTCCTCCTTGCTAGACTATATTTGTGTTTTGTCTTTTGTGTAGGCATGTAGTCATTTATAAATATATTGGTTTCAGCTCAGCACCCATAGCACAGTGGTTACGGTGCCAGCCACATACACCGAGGCTGGCAGGTTAGAATCTGGCCTGGGCCAGCTGAACACAGTGACAACTGCAACAAAAAAACAGCCAGGTGTTGTGGTAGGCATCTGTAGTCCCAGCTACTTGGGAGGCTGAGGCAAGAGAATCACTTAAGCCCAAGAGTTAGAGGTTGCTGTGAGCTGTGATCCCACAGCCTCTACCAAGGGTGACACAGTGAGGCTCCATCTCAAAATATATATATTATATACTGGTTTCATATTAGTACTGAGTACACTGGTGACAAAGTGTACTAAAAAAAAAAAAGAATCCATCACCACATACAAGGTCATAAAGATTACCTCTATGCTTCCTTCTAAGAGTTTTACGGTTTTTTTCTCTTATACTTAGGTTGTTAATCCATTTTGAGTTAATTTTTGTATATAGTGTGAGGTAGGGGTCCAACTTATTCTTTATGTGGGAATTTACTTGTGTCATCACCTATTTGAAGGATCTATTCTTTCCCCATAAAATAGTCTCAGTACTCTTATCCTATGTCAATTGGTCTTTGATATATATGATTCTGGATAACTGTCATTTTTTTTTTTTAAGAGACAGAGTCTTAACTTTATTGCCATTTGATAGAGTGCTGTAGCGTTACAGCTCACAGCAACCTCCAATTCCTGGGCTTAGGCGATTCTCTTGCCTCAACCTCCTGAGTAGCTGGGACTATAAGCGCCTGCCACACACCCAGCTATTTTTTTGTTGCAGTTTGGCTGGTGCCTGGTTCAAACCCGGTATATGGGGCTGGAGCCCTACTCACCGAGCACAGGCAGCACCTGATGACTCTCAATTTTATTCTTTCTTTTTTTTGAAAGTCTCACTATGTTGCCCTTGGTAGAGCACCATGGCATCACAGCTCACAGCAACCTCAAACTCTTGAGCTTAAGTGATTCTCTTACCTCAGTCTTCCAAGTAGCTGGGACTACAGGTGCTTGCCACAACGCCTGGCTATTTTTTGGTTGTAATTGTTGTTATTTGGCAGGCCCGGGCTGGATTCGAACCCGCCAGCTCCAGTGTATGTGGCTGGGGCCCTAGCTGCTGAGCTACAGGCGCTGAGCCACTCTCCATTTTAATTTTTTGCTCTATACATCTGTCCTTATGCCAATACTGCAATGTTTTGATTATCTTTGGGCTAAGTTTTAAAATTGAGATTTGTCAGTCCTCTGACTTTGTTTCCTTTTTATAATAACAAAATCATTTTTCTTCTTAGGCCCAACAATGTGATGGACTATATTTATCCAATTTTTAAATATTGAGCCATTTGCAGATTCCTTTATTTAATTTTTTTTTTTTTTAGAGACAGAGTCTCACTTTGTTGCCCTTGGTAGAGTACTGCAGCATAACAGCTCATAGCAACCTCCAGCTCTTGGGCTTATGCAATTCTCTTGCCTCAGCCTCCCTAGTAGCTGGGACTGTAGGCACCCACCACAATACCTGGCTATTTTTTTGTTGCTGGGGCTGGGTTCAAACCCACCACCCTCAGTATACAGGGCTGGCGCCCTACTCATTGAGCTGCAGGTGCCACCCCATTTGTAGATTCTTAAGTTAACCCCTACTTTGTTTTTATCACACTTTTAGACCTCATTTGTTACTATTTTTGTGCCTACCTTTTCATGTATATTCACAAGTGGAATTGCTCTGGTTTTCTTTTTGGTCTTATGCTTTGTTAGGTTGTTGTATCAAGATTTTGTTAAAGCTATAAAAATATCAGAAAACTGTCCATTTTCCCCCTATGTATTTGATATAGTTAAATGGCATAGAAATCATTCTTTGAAGGTTTGACAGAACTGACCTGTGAAACCACCTATATCCAAGCATCTTAGAGAGAGAATTTTTAGTCTTTTTTTTTTTTCTTTTAACAGCTTTTGCTATATTTTCATGGTTAGGAGCCTATTCAACTTTTCTATTTCTATTTTAATTAATTTTAGTATATTTTTCCCATAATATTCATAGTTAATCTCTAATTTGAAATTTATCAGCATAAATGACAAAATACTCATATATCTTCATTTCTTTGGGTCTCTGGTTGGTCTCCCTACACTCTTTTATCTGTAGTATTATATCCTTGGATTTTCTTCCTTTTTCTACTACTACCTTTAAATTGCTTAATGCCTGTTTTTATTTACAATTAACTGAGAAAGTAGAGTTTTATGATCTCTGAGTAAAACCTTCAGGATCTGCGGAGAATAGGTTTCAAAGTATTTCCAACAGGCTTCATTCTACCACTTAGCTTGATCAATACAATTGGTCACATATAGCTATTTATTTATGCCACACACACACACACAAAAAGAGAGACGTCTTGGTGAAAAGAAGAGAACAACATTATCTCTTATGGACTGACTCTGAGTTGCATAATCTAGTTTAGAAATGTGTTAGACTAGGAGAAAACCATGCCCATTGACAAAAACATTAAAGAGTTCTCTTTTCTTCTCTGAGACACTATCTCACTGGAGAACTGCAGCTGATTTATGCTTTAATAGCTAAAATATTTGACACTAGGACTTCTTTTGTCTGTATTCATTTTCTAAACTCCTTCTGAGTAAGGCACTTTTATTCACAAAAATGTAATTTAGAAAAACTAGTATGTGGAATTTCATTCTTAGATGAATTAAATCATTTTTCCCTTTCTGGAAAAAATTATTTAAAAATTAGATTTCCCCCCTTGCTTTGGTGGTGTTATCCATGAGAAGAAATGCAGAGCTCTGAAGTGAGAGATTGTATAATCAGCAGTTCCCAACATTATAACAAAATAATCATTAATTTATAAGGAGCATTAAGGCATCTTATCTCTGTCTTACAAACACACACATGCACACACAGCCTGTGCAGATATAGTGTGTGGATGTGCATAGCACAGTATCAAAAGTTGTTTTGGTTCTTTAACAAGAGAGAAATAGTTAAATTTAAACTATTCTTTAACTATAACTTGGGAGTACAATTCCATCTGAACAGACGGTAGGTCATAGCAAATGTATTAAATCTAATCATGTAAGTTTAGAGCTAAAAAGAATTTAAGAGATCCAAAACCTTCACTTTAGCTCACTGAAGCCTCAAACTCCTGGGTATAGGTGACAGCCTCTGGAGTATCTACAGGTTTATGCCAGCATGCCAGGCTAATTTTTAAAATTTTTTGTAGAGATGGGGTCCTTGCTATGTTGTCCAGGCATGAGCCACTATACCTGGCCCAAGACTTTACTTTTTAAATGTGAAATTTTTAAATGTAAAAAGTTAAGTAATTTAGACCAGGTCAAATAAGTAGTAAATTAAGAGAACCAGGAACAGAATTCAGCTTTTCTGACTTCCTGACCTATCTATTTTCAACTACCTCACATTACCTCTGTCTCAAAGCATATCTGCAACTCTCCTATTTAAGTAATGTCTTATAGTTTACTGCTTTTACATAAACTTAATGTTTTTTTTCTGCTTTCCCCAACTTAATGTTATTCCTTTTTTTTTTTAAAGCAGATAATCACATAGGTAGAGTCATTTATTTTGGTAATGTTTATGACTGAATCTGGGCCTGATATTTCTCCAGCTCAACATTTCTTTCATAAATGAAATTACACTGCCTTTCCTAATTAAACTATTCCACTACTAACCAAACAGTAAGTAGATTGAGGGGAAGTTTTGCTTTATAGAAATATTACAGTTAATAAATGAAGAAGAGATGACAGAACTGGAGTACCATCATTTTGCAAACCTTAATGAGTTAGCAAGTCTAGGCAGGGCTCAGTGGTTAGGGCACTGCCCCATATACTGAGGGTGACAGGTTCGAACCCAGCCCTGGCCAGAAACTAGTTGGTGGACTAGTCAAAAGATCCAATCAGTGTAATACACCTCCTTTCCTTTTTCTTTCTTTCTTTTTTTTTTTTTTTTAAGAGTCAGAGTCTCACTTTGTTGCCCTTGGTAGAGTGCCGTAGCATCATAGCTCACAGAAACCTCCAGCTCTTGGGCTTAGGGGATTCTCTTGCCCCAGCCTCCCGAGTAGCTAGGACTACAGGTGCCCACCACAATGCCTGGCTATTTTTGTTTGTTGCTGCAGTTTGGCCGGGGCCAGCACCCTACTCACTGAGCCATAGGCGCTGCCCTTTTTTTTTCTTTATTGAGATAGAATCTTGTTCTGTCACTCTGGTAGGATGCAATGGTGTCATCACTGCAACCTCCAACTCCTGGGCTCAAGGGATCCTCTTGCCTCAGCTTCCCAAGTAGTTGCCACCATACCCAGCTAATTTTTCTATTTTAAGTAGAGATTGGGGTCAGGGGGAGTCTCACATTTGCTCAGGCTGGTCTTGGAACTCCTGAGTTCAAGCAATCTTCCTGCCTTGGTCTCCCAGAATGTTAGGATTACAGGAGTGAGCCACTGTGCCTAGCCCAATTAGGAGAATTTACCTCTTCACAGAAAAAGCTTTTGATAAAACTCAGTTTCTAGGGCAGCGCCAGTTGCTCAAGGAGTAGGGTGCCAACCCAATATTACCTGAGGTGGTGGGCTCAAACCTGGCCCTGGCCAAAAACTGCAAAAAAAGAAAAAAATACCCCAAACAAACAAACAAAAAAAACCCCTCAGTTTTCATTCATAATTAAAAAATTTTTTTCTTAACCAAGAATAGAAGGGAACTTGCTTGATTTGATAAACTGTAATAAGACTGGGAAGGAGGCAAGAGTCCTTGTTATCACCAACTCTATCCACACTGTATCCCAGGCTCTGCCCAGAGCAATTCAGCCAGAAAAAGAAAAATATAAGAAGTAGAATAAAAGGCGGCACCAGCCCCATATACGAAGGGTGGCGGGTTCGAACCCAGCCCCTGCCAAACTGCAGTAAAAAAATAGCTGGGTGTTGTGGTGGGTACCTGTAGTCCCAGCTACTCAGGAGGCTGAGGCAAGAGAATCACCTAAGCCCAGGAGTTGGAGGTTGCTGTGAGCTGTGATGCAACAGCACTCTACTGAGGGTGACAGAGTGAGAGTCTGTCTCTAAAACAAACAAAAAAAAGGGGTGGCACCTGTGGCTCAAGGAGTAGAGCACTAGCCCCATATGCCAAGGATGGCGGGTTCGACTCTAGCCCTGGCCAAAAACTGCAACAACAACAGTAGAATGAAATTCAACCATATGTTATTCATAGATTATATTATTAGCAAAAATATTCAAGTAAAATACTAGAATAAAAACTGAGTTTAGCAAGGTTGCTACATGTAGTTTCAATACATAAAAATCATTTGTATTTCTAAAACAGCAATAAGCAAAAATTAAATTTTAAAAATACCACTTACAACAGCATCCAAATTGAATGCTTGTTATCCCTCATTCACAAATCTATACTTCTATCATCAGTCTTACCCAAATTAACACATGGCAACTCTATCCTTTCAATTTCTGAGATAAAAAATCTTGGAACACTTCTTGACTTCTTTTTTTTTTTTTT